>NC_069502.1:1124232545-1124301865 GCF_027579735.1 Bombina bombina | reverse complement strand
AGCAGTACCATGCTTACTCCCCTCACTTGAGGAATCATCTTGGGCATCATTGTCATTGTCACATAAATCACATTTATTTAAATGAATAGGAATTCTGGCTTCCCCACATTCAGAACACAGTCTATCTGGTAGTTCAGACATGTTAAACAGGCATAAACTTGATAACAAAGTACAAAAAACGTTTTAAAATAAAACCGTTACTGTCACTTTAAATTTTAAACTGAACACACTTTATTACTGCAATTGCGAAAAAACATGAAGGAATTGTTCAAAATTCACCAAATTTTCACCACAGTGTCTTAAAGCCTTAAAAGTATTGCACACCAAATTTGGAAGCTTTAACCCTTAAAATAACGGAACCGGAGCCGTTTTTAACTTTAACCCCTTTACAGTCCCTGGTATCTGCTTTGCTGAGACCCAACCAAGCCCAAAGGGGAATACGATACCAAATGACGCCTTCAGAAAGTCTTTTCTAAGTATCAGAGCTCCTCTCACATGCGACTGCATGTCATGCCTCTCAAAAACAAGTGCGCAACACCGGCGCGAAAATGAGGCTCTGCCTATGATTTGGGAAAGCCCCTAAAGAATAAGGTGTCTAAAACAGTGCCTGCCGATATTATTATATCAAAATACCCAGATTAAATGATTCCTCAAGGCTAAATATGTGTTAATAATGAATCGATTTAGCCCAGAAAAAGTCTACAGTCTTAATAAGCCCTTGTGAAGCCCTTATTTACGATCTTAATAAACATGGCTTACCGGATCCCATAGGGAAAATGACAGCTTCCAGCATTACATCGTCTTGTTAGAATGTGTCATACCTCAAGCAGCAAGAGACTGCTCACTGTTCCCCCAACTGAAGTTAATTGCTCTCAACAGTCCTGTGTGGAACAGCCATGGATTTTAGTGACGGTTGCTAAAATCATTTTCCTCATACAAACAGAAATCTTCATCTCTTTTCTGTTTCTGAGTAAATAGTACATACCAGCACTATTTCAAAATAACAAACTCTTGACTGAATAATAAAAACTACAGTTAAACACTAAAAAACTCTAAGCCATCTCCGTGGAGATGTTGCCTGTACAACGGCAAAGAGAATGACTGTGGTAGGCGGAGCCTAGGAGGGATCATGTGACCAGCTTTGCTGGGCTCTTTGCCATTTCCTGTTGGGGAAGAGAATATCCCACAAGTAAGGATGACGCCGTGGACCGGACACACCTATGTTGGAGAAAACCCACGTTTTGATAAAATCAAACGTTCAATTTCCAAGCAGTCAGCTTCAGAGAAGTTAGATTTTGATGTTTGAAAGGACCCTGTATCAGAAGGTCCTGTTTCAGAGGTAGAGACCAAGGTGGACAGGATGACATGTCTACCAGGTCTGCATACCAAGTCCTGCGTGGCCATGCAGGTGCTATCAGAATCACTGATGCTCTCTCCTGTTTGATTCTGGCAATCAATCGAGGAAGCATCGGAAAGGGTGGAAACACATAAGCCATCCTGAAGTCCCAAGGTGCTGTCAGTGCATCTATCAGGACTGCTCCCGGATCCCTGGATCTGGACCCGTAGCGAGGAAGCTTGGCGTTCTGTCGAGACGCCATGAGATCTATTTCTGGTTTGCCCCAACGTCGAAGTATTTGGGCAAAGACCTCCGGATGAAGTTCCCACTCCCCCGGATGAAAAGTCTGACGACTTAAGAAATCCGCCTCCCAGTTCTCCACTCCCGGGATGTAGATTGCTGACAGGTGGCAAGAGTGAGACTCTGCCCAGCGAATTATCTTTGATACTTCCATCATTGCTAGGGAGCTTCTTGTCCCTCCCTGATGGTTGATGTAAGCTACAGTCGTGATGTTGTCCGACTGAAACCTGATGAACTCCCGAGTTGTCAACTGGGGCCAAGCCAGGAGGGCATTGAGAACTGCTCTCAATTCCAGAATGTTTATTGGCAGGAGACTCTCCTCCTGACTCCATTGTCCCTGAGCCTTCAGAGAATTCCAGACGGCACCCCAACCTAGAAGGCTGGCGTCTGTTGTTACAATTGTCCAGTCTGGTCTGCTGAAAGGCATCCCCCTGGACAGATGTGGCCGAGAAAGCCACCATAGAAGAGAATTTCTGGTCTCTTGATCCAGATTCAGAGAAGGGGACAAGTCTGAGTAATCCCCATTCCACTGACTCAGCATGCACAATTGCAGTGGTCTGAGGTGTAAGCGAGCAAATGGCACTATGTCCATTGCCGCTACCATTAAGCCGATTACCTCCATGCATTGAGCCACCGATGGGTGTTGAATGGAATGAAGGGTGCGGCAAGCACTTTGAAGTCTTGTTAACCTGTCCTCTGTCAGGTAAATCTTCATTTCTACAGAATCTATAAGAGTCCCCAGGAAGGGAACTCTTGTGAGTGGAACGAGTGAACTTTTCTTTTCGTTCACCTTCCATCCATGTGACCTTAGAAATGCCAGTACTAACTCTGTATGAGACTTGGCAGTTTGAAAGCTTGAAGCTTGTATCAGAATGTCGTCTAGGTAGGGAGCTACCGAAATTCCCCGCGGTCTTAGTACCGCCAGAAGAGCACCTAGAACCTTTGTGAAGATTCTTGGAGCTGTAGCCAATCCGAATGGAAGAGCTACAAACTGGTAATGCCTGTCTAGAAAGGCAAATCTTAGATACCGGTAATGATCTTTGTGAATCGGTATATGAAGGTAAGCGTCCTTTAAGTCCACTGTGGTCATGTATTGACCCTCTTGGATCATGGGTAAAATTGTCCGGATAGTCTCCATTTTGAATGATGGAACTCTTAGGAATTTGTTTAGGATCTTTAAATCCAGGATTGGTCTGAAAGTTCCTTCTTTTTTGGGAACCACAAACAGATTTGAGTAAAACCCTTTTCCCTGTTCCGACCGTGGAACTGGATGGATTACCCCCATTAACAATAGTTCTTGTATGCAGCGTAGAAACGCTTCTTTCTTTGTTTGGTCTGTCGACAACCTTGACAGATGAAATCTCTCTCTTGGAGGAGAGTGTTTGAAGTCCAGAAGGTATCCCTGAGATATTATCTCTAGCGCCCAGGGATCCTGGACATCTCTTGCCCAAGCCTGGGCGAAGAGAGAAAGTCTGCCCCCCACTAGATCCGATCCCGGATCGGGGGCCCTCAATTCATGCTGTTTTAGTGGCAGCTGCAGGCTTCCTGGCCTGCTTGCCCTTGTTCCAGGACTGGTTAGGTCTCCAGCCTTGTCTGTAGCGAGCACCAGATCCTTCTTGTTTTGGAGTAGTGGAAGTTGATGCTGCTCCTGCTTTGAAATTCCGAAAGGAACGAAAATTAGACTGTCTAGCCTTAGGTTTGGCTTTGTCTTGAGGCAGGGCGTGGCCCTTACCTCCTGTAATGTCAGCGATAATTTCTTTCAAACCAGGCCCAAATAAGGTCTGTCCCTTGAAAGGTATATTAAGTAATTTGGACTTAGAAGTTACATCAGCTGACCAGGATTTTAGCCACAGCGCTCTGCGCGCTTGAATGGCGAATCCGGAATTCTTAGCCGTAAGTTTAATTAAATGTACTACGGCTTCCGAAATGAATGAATTAGATAGTTTAAGTACTCTAAGCCTGTCTGAAATGTCGTCCAGCGTAGCTGAACCAAGATTCTCTTCTAGAGACTCAATCCAGAATGCCGCTGCAGCCGTGATCGGCGCAATGCATGCAAGGGGTTGCAATATAAAACCTTGTTGAACAAACATTTTCTTAAGGTAACCCTCTAATTTTTTATCCATTGGATCTGAAAAGGCACAGCTATCCTCTACCGGGATAGTGGTACGTTTAGCTAAAGTAGAAACTGCTCCCTCCACCTTAGGGACCGTTTGCCATAAATCCCGTGTGGTGTTGTCTATTGGAAACATCTTTCTAAATATTGGAGGGGGTGAGAACGGCACACCGGGTCTATCCCACTCCTTAGCAATAATTTCAGTTAGTCTTTTAGGTATAGGAAAAACGTCAGTACTTGTTGGTACAGCAAAATATTTATCCAACCTACACAATTTCTCAGGTATTGCAACTGTGTTACAATCATTCAGGGCCGCTAACACCTCCCCTAGTAAAACACGGAGGTTTTCCAGCTTAAATTTAAAATTTGAAATATCTGAATCCAATCTGTTTGGATCAGAACCGTCAGCCGCAGAATGAAGCTCTCCGTCCTCATGCTCTGCAAGTTGTGACGCAGTATCTGACATGGCTCTAACATTATCAGCGCACTCTGTTCTCACCCCAGAGTGATCACGCTTGCCCCTTAGTTCTGGTAATTTAGCCAAAACCTCAGTCATAACAGTAGCCATATCTTGTAATGATATTTGTAATGGCCGCCCAGATGTACTTGGCGTTGCCATATCGCGCACGTCCCGAGCGGGAGATGCAGGTACTGTCACGTGAGGCGAGTTAGTCGGCATAACTCTCCCCTCGTTGTTTGGTGAAATTTGTTCAATTTGTACAGATTGACTTTTATTTAATGTAGCATCAATGCAGTTAGTACATAAATTTCTATTGGGCTCCACCTTGGCTTTAGTACAAATAGTACAGGTCTCATCTTCTGAATCAGACATGTTTAACAAACTAGCAAATAAACTTGCAATTTGGAAATACTATACAAGTAAAATACAATGAAAAAAACGAACTATGCTTGAAAAGCACTGAATATATATAACAGATTAAATCAATCAGCTTAGTAAAACAAAATGCAACTTAGCAAAGGCTTGTACCCAGTAGCAAGAAATAACTAACCCTGAGGCATAAAAAAGTTAAAGAATAAACGTTTTTTTATCACAGTCAACTACAATCTTACAGCTCTGTTAGATTACTTCCCTCAAATTAGCTTTGAAGATCCCTGGGTTCTGTAGAGATAAACCGGAACATGCAGGAAAAAACAATGAGCTTTGACTGAAATTTTTGATGCGTAGCAAAAGCGCCAAAAAAGTCCCACCCCCTCACACACAACAGTGAGAGAGATTAAACAACTGTCATAATTAGATCCAGCAACTGCCAAGTGGAAAAATAGTGCCCAAACATTTTATTCACCCAGTACCTCAGAAAATGAAAACGATTTTACATTCCAGCAAAAAACGTTTAACATAATTAAGAGTTGTTAAAAAGCCTATTGTATTCCTATTAGGCTAAGTCTTACATACACAGTGTAATTCCAGAGAAGTACCATTCTCCAGAATACTAAAAAGTAAATTATACATACATGATCTAATGTCGGTATGGCAGGATTTTCTCAGCAATTCCATTGTTAGAAAATAAAAACTGCTACATACCTCTTTGCAGAATAAACTGCCCGCTGTCCCCTGATCTGAAGTTTACCTCTCCTCAGATGGCCGAGAAACAGCAATATGATCTTAACAACTCCGGCTAAAATCATAGTAAAAACTCTGGTAGATTCTTCTTCAAACTCTACCAGAGAAGGAATAACACGCTCCGGTGCTATTAAAAAATAACAAACTTTTGATTGAAGAAATAAAACTAAATAAAATCACCATAGTCCTCTCACACATCCTATCTAGTCGTTGGGTGCAAGAGAATGACTGGGGGTGACGTAGAGGAGAGGGGCTATATGCAACTCTGCTGGGTGAATCCTCTTGCACTTCCTGTTGGGGAGGAGTAATATCCCAGAAGTAATGATGACCCGTGGACTGATCACACTTAACAGAAGAAATAATAATTGATTTTGAAATATAGATGCATAGATGGTAAAGAGGATAATGAATGATGAAATATACATAAAATATGTACATAGTGATTTGAATCAATTTAGTTTTTGAGATATATGTATAATATGTAAACGCAACATTGAGAATAAAAATCAATTAATGTATAATGAATTTAGAAAGTATTGTAACAAAATATGGACACTATGATACGATATCCAACATTTCACCCAGAAGTGTGGAGCAATATGACGACTTAAAAGTCAGGTCTCTGACGAATCAATTACAAGCCGGATGAAGCCCTGAAAGCAGGCACCAATGAGGGTGAAACGAGCGTCACTGCCAGCTGAACCCCTTACTATCCTGCCTCTGGATCATCTGACAGTGGTTGAGACACGGGCACTCTCAGGAGGGTAGGAGACAGTGCGGAGGAAAATAGAGGAACTTCTATCATACACAGGAGCTGCAGAGACGATCTCATGCATACTTGCTAGCACGCCAAGCACAGAGAGAACTGGCAGAAAGCACCCTATGTGAGAACGGTAGAACGCAGGAGGAGCTGCAGACCAACCCTGTATACTGACTGTGTATGGTGAGATTTACTACAATCAAGGTAGAAGCAGTAACTAACTGCTAACTCACTGCTTAATGAATGTACAGATGTTAATTTATTCCTGGTGAGGTAGGCGCTCAGCCGTAAAACTATATAAGAAACGTTAATAAGTTTAAAATTTGTCAAACTCCCCATATAAAACTGCACCTGTATACAGTTAACAAATACCAACTAGAAAATTAAAAAGATTATGAGGAGCGCTCAACAATGGCTTTAGACAATTTGCTTTATTTTTACCACGCACAAATAAATATTCAAAACATTTAAAACAGAGTGCGCACTCTTTTACACAAACTATGTTAATAAAAGATTATTTCCATCAAATGATTGTATACTCTTGAAATATTCTTATTTCTTTCAACAATAAAAAGACCTTTAAATAGAATTGCCCCTCAATTCCCTTTAGTACGCAACAAAAAACTCTTGTGGGTTTTAAAGCAGTATATCACACAGTTCCTTTGAGACAATGATTTTCTCTATTGGCCAATAGGATTTCTTGCTTATCGTTACTTTTTACATTCAAATTGTAACGTTTTTTTCAATTATAAACAATGTGTCCCCAAACAATGTGAGTCTTTGTTAAAATCTCCCAACAATTATGACTAGGACTTTTTTGTTACCTTTTTCTTTATAATCCCTGTTTTGAGAGCGTCACTTTGCTGTATCTTCTATCACAGCTGATTCACACATATGTTCCGATGTGTTTTCAAAGAAATTTCACAATCCCCGCCTTCCGATGACAAAGAGTACCTTACCTCTCTTATGTCTCCAGGCACAAAAAGGATTTCTTTCTTTCTCCTTATGTAGAGTGGGTATTTGTTTCACCTCGCTCCAATCTCCGGTTTGCCTGAACGGACCTTACACAGCGTCTGTGATCTCGCTGTCTGCTCCGGAAAGTTCCGGTTTCTTTGTCCTTCCGTTCGGCTTGATCCTTTCAATGTTTCATAGGCAAAGTTTTTTAGTGTCTTATCAACGCGTTTCTGCTGACAATGAGCCTTTTTCAAGATGATTTCCTTGAGTCAGTCCTTCCTTTTTATAGCTTTGTTAATTCCTTCCTTTTTATAGCTTTGTTAATTGACCATTTCTTGAAAAAGGCTCATTGTGAGCGGAAACGCGTTGATAAGACACTAAAAAACTTTGCAGATGAAACATTGAAAGGATCAAGTCGAACGGAAGGACAAGGAAACCGGAACTTTCCGGAGCAGACAGCGAGATCACAGACGCTGTGTAAGGTCCGTTCAGGCAAACCGGAGATTGGAGCGAGGTGAAACAAATACCCACTCTAAATAAGGAGAAAGAAAGAAATCCTTTTTGTGCCTGGAGACATAAGAGAGGTAAGGTACTCTTTGTCATCGGAAGGCGGGGATCGTGACATTTCTTTGAAGACACATCGGAACATATGTGTGAATCAGCTGTGATAGAAGATACAGCAAAGTGACGCTCTCAAAACAGGGATTATAAAGAAAAAGGTAACAAAAAAGTCCTAGGCATAATTGTTGGGAGATTTTAACAAAGACTCACATTGTTTGGGGACACATTGTTTATAATTGAAAAAAACGTTACAATTTGAATGTAAAAAGTAACGATAAGCAAGAAATCCTATTGGCCAATAGAGGAAATCATTGTCTCAAAGGAACTGTGTGATATACTGCTTTTAAACCCACAAGAAGGTCTTTTTATTTTTGAAAGAAATAAGAATATTTCAAGCGTATACAATCATTTGATGGAAATAATCTTTTATTAACATAGTTTGTGTAAAAGAGTGCACACTCTGTTTTAAATGTTTTTAATTTTATTTGTGTGTGGTAAAAATAAAGCAAATTGTCTTCAGCCATTGTTGAGCGCTCCTCATAATCTCTTTAATTTTCTAGCTCAGCCGTAAAACCTTGGAGGTGGTCAAACATCTAACACTAAAAGACATTCGTTTACTTAGATACCTTGATAACTGCATTAATTTCATGTTGAATTTTACTAGTACACTCCTGAATACTGCCTAGATAGTAGCCCGGCCTTTCCACTGTCCTCTATTTGAGAAAAACACTTAGCCCTATGTTTCATTTCTGACCTTCAGAGGAATATACAACCTTGCCTTTGTACAGAGTTAATTAATATTCTGGGACTTTGCATATACATTTGAATTGACTTAACTAAGTGGGCCCACGTTCGTTCTTATATATGGTGGTAATAAATTATTATAGTGTTAGAAAAACATACTTATTGTTGCACTTTTACTATTATGCTTCAATAGTATCTCATTGTATTGGTTAGTTGCTGTTTTCTGTATCCTCTACTAATTATTTGAATAAGATAGTATTAGATATTAACCGTTCATACTTTGGTGCCGGATAAATGGAATCTTCTGGGTTGTATTATTCACTTTCTTTTCTTGTTTAAAAAAAAATATATATATATATATATATATATATATATATATATATAAAGTCTGCACACCCCTGTTAAAATGTTTCTGTGATGTAAAAAAATACAAAGATAAATCATTTCAGAACTTTTTCCACCTTTAATGTGACCTATAAACTGTGCAATTCAATTGAAAAACAAACTGAAATCTTTTAGGTGGAGGGAAGAAAAAAAAAAAAAACCTAAAATAAATGTGGTTGCATAAGTGTGCACACCCTCTTATAACTGGGGATGTAGCTGTGTTCAGAATTAAGCAATCACATTTAAAATCATGTTAAATAGGAGTCAGCATACACCTGCCATCATTTAAAGTGCCTCTGATTAACCCCAAATAAAGTTCAGCTGCTCTAGTTGGTCTTTCCTGAAATTTTCTTAGTCGCATCCCACAGCAAAAGCCATGGTCCACAGAGAGCTTTCAAAGCATCAGAGGGATCTCGTTGTTAAAAGGTATCAGTCAGGAGAAGGGTACAAAAGAATTTCCAAGGCATTAGATATACCATGGAACACAGTGAAGACAGTCATCATCAACAGGAGAAAATATGGCACAACAGTGGCATTACCAAGAACTGGACGTCCCTCCAAAATTGATGAAAAGAGGAAAAGAAAACTGGTCTGGGAGGCTACCAAGAGGCCTACAGCAACATTAAAGGAGCTGCAGGAATATATGGCAAGTACTGGCTGTGTGGTACATGTGACAACAATCTCACGTATTCTTCATATGTCTGGGATATGGGGTAGAGTGGCAAGATGAAAGCCTTTTCTTACAAAGAAAAACATCCAAGTCAGGCTACATTTTGCAAAAACACATCTGAAGTCTCCCAAAAGCATGTGGGAAAAGGTGTTATGGTCTGATGAAACCAAGGTTTAACTTTTTGTCCATAATTCCAAAAGATATGTTTTGCGCAAAAACAACACTGCACATCACCAAAAGAACACCATACCCACAGTGAAGCATGGTGGTGGCAGCATCATGCTTTGGGGCTGTTTTTCTTCAGCTGGGACTGGGGCCTTAGTTAAGCTAGAGAGATTTATGAACAGTTCCAAATACCAGTCAATATTGGCACAAAACCTTCAGGCTTCTGCTAGAAAGCTGAATATGAAGAGGAACTTCATCTTTCAGCGTGACAACCACCCAAAGCATACAAATCAACAAAGGAATGGCTTCAACAGAAGAAGATTAAAGTTTTGGAATGGCCCAGCCAGAGCCCAGACCTGAATCAGATTGAAAATCTGTGGGGTGATCTGAAGAGGGCTGTGCACAGGAGATGCCCTCGCAATCTGACAGATTTGGAATGTTTTTGCAAAGAAGAGAGTGCAAATCTTGCCAAGTCAAAAAGTGCCATGCTGATAGACTCAAACCTTAAAAGACTGAGTGCTGTAATAAAATCAAAAGGTGCTTCAACAAAGTATTAGTTTAAGGGTGTGCACACTTATGCAACCATATTTTTTTTTTCATTTTTGAAAAGCTTTATTGAAATAACTTCAAACATGTACAAGCAGAGAGTCAAACACTCACAATATAAATCTGTTGACATACATCGAAATCTCTATGTTTCAGTTCTTACATGGTTGTGGGATACATTTAAGTAAAGGCACATAGTTCGTGGACAGTGAAAAAATAAACTGGAAGGGCCACAGTACAATAATTGTCAGTATTGATTTCACAAAGAATTATCAATATTAATCTTGCAAGTGCTTAACAAAACATAGAAAAGAAGAAAAGGAAAAGGAAAGAAGGAGAGCAGAGAGGAAGAGGTCAAATACACGGGTTCCTATACAAGATGAAGTAAGGTTCGCTAAGGGGTATTAAACTTATGATTTAGAATTACCCCTGCCGAAGTTGTTTGGCCATCGCAGGCCTCCTGGACAGTTAGCTGCAGGGTCTGGATTCCCATAAGAAGAGGATCTCACAATAGAAATCCAGTTGGTTAATGGAGAAGTAATTATACCTCGCCAATTGTATATTTAAAGAGAGCTGGGCAAGCCATTCATCAGTTGTAGGAGCGGACTCCTGTTTCCATTTCCGAAGAATAACCTGCTTAGCACTATTCAACGCTATGTGGAGAAGGCTAGTATGAGCTTTAGATTGCATTTTAGGAGTGTCATGGAAAAACATAATTTATGCTTACCTGATAAATTTATTTCTCTTGTAGTGTATCCAGTCCACGGATCATCCATTACTTATGGGATATTAACTCCTCCCCAACAGGAAGTGCAAGAGGATTCACCCAGCAGAGCTGCTATATAGCTCCTCCCCTAACTGCCATTGCCAGTCATTCGACCGAAAACATGCAGAGAAAGGAAAACCATAGGGTGCAGTGGTGACTGTAGTTTAATGGAAAAATGACCTGCCTTAAAGTGACAGGGCGGGCCGTGGACTGGATACACTACAAGAGAAATAAATTTATCAGGTAAGCATAAATTATGTTTTCTCTTGTTAAGTGTATCCAGTCCACGGATCATCCATTACTTATGGGATACCAATACCAAAGCTAAAGTACACGGATGACGGGAGGGACAGGCAGGCTCTTTATACGGAAGGAACCACTGCCTGAAGAACCTTTCTCCCAAAAACAGCCTCCGAAGAAGCAAAAGTGTCAAATTTGTAAAATTTGGAAAAAGTATGAAGAGAAGACCAAGTTGCAGCCTTGCAAATCTGTTCAACAGAAGCCTCATTCTTAAAGGCCCAAGTGGAAGCCACAGCTCTAGTAGAATGTGCTGTAATTCTTTCAGGAGGCTGCTGTCCAGCAGTCTCATAGGCTAACCGTATTATGCTACGAAGCCAAAAGGAGAGAGAGGTAGCCGAAGCTTTTTGACCTCTCCTCTGACCAGAATAAACGACAAACAGGGAAGACGTTTGTCGAAAATCCTTAGTTGCCTGTAGATAAAATTTCAGGGCACGGACTACATCTAGATTGTGTAGCAGACGTTCCTTTTTCGAAGAAGGATTAGGACACAAAGATGGAACCACAATCTCTTGATTGATATTCCTGTTAGTGACCACCTTAGGTAGGAACCCAGGTTTAGTACGCAGAACTACCTTGTCTGAATGAAAAATCAGATAAGGAGAATCACAATGTAAGGCAGATAACTCAGAGACTCTTCGAGCCGAGGAAATCGCCATTAAAAACAGAACTTTCCAAGATAACAACTTGATATCAATGGAATGAAGGGGTTCAAACGGAACCCCCTGTAAAACATTAAGAACTAAGTTCAAACTCCATGGTGGAGCAACAGTTTTAAACACAGGCTTGATCCTAGCTAAAGCCTGACAAAAAGCTTGAACGTCCGGAACTTCTGACAGACGTTTGTGTAAAAGAATGGACAGAGCTGAAATCTGTCCCTTTAAGGAACTAGCGGATAAACCCTTTTCTAAACCTTCTTGTAGAAAAGACAATATCCTCGGAATCCTAACCTTACTCCATGAGTAACTCTTGGATTCGCACCAATATAAGTATTTGCGCCATATCTTATGGTAAATCTTTCTGGTAACAGGCTTCCTAGCCTGTATTAAGGTATCAATAACTGACTCAGAAAAACCACGTTTTGATAAAATCAAGCGTTCAATTTCCAAGCAGTCAGCTTCAGAGAAATTAGATTTTGATGTTTGAAGGGACCCTGGATCAGAAGGTCCTGTTTCAGAGGTAGCGACCAAGGTGGACAGGATGACATGTCCACTAGATCTGCATACCAAGTCCTGCGTGGCCATGCAGGCGCTATTAGAATCACTGATGCTCTCTCCTGTTTGATTCTGGCAATCAATCGAGGAAGCATCGGGAAGGGTGGAAACACATAAGCCATCCCGAAGGTCCAAGGTGCTGTCAAAGCATCTATCAAAACCGCTCCCGGATCCCTGGATCTGGACCCGTAACGAGGAAGCTTGGCGTTCTGTCGAGACGCCATGAGATCTATCTCTGGTTTGCCCCAACGTCGAAGTATTTGGGCAAAGACCTCCGGATGAAGTTCCCACTCCCCCGGATGAAAAGTCTGACGACTTAGGAAATCCGCCTCCCAGTTCTCCACTCCCGGGATGTGGATTGCTGACAGGTGGCAAGAGTGAGACTCTGCCCAGCGAATTATCTTTGATACTTCCATCATTGCTAGGGAGCTTCTTGTCCCTCCCTGATGGTTGATGTAAGCTACAGTCGTGATGTTGTCCGACTGAAACCTGATGAACCCCCGAGTTGTTAACTGGGGCCAAGCCAGAAGGGCATTGAGAACTGCTCTCAATTCCAGAATGTTTATTGGTAGGAGACTCTCCTCCTGATTCCATTGTCCCTGAGCCTTCAGAGAATTCCAGACAGCGCCCCAACCTAGTAGGCTGGCGTCTGTTGTTACAATTGTCCAGTCCGGCCTGCTGAATGGCATCCCCCTGGACAGATGTGGCCGAGAAAGCCACCATAGAAGAGAATTTCTGGTCTCTTGATCCAGATTCAGAGTAGGGGACAAGTCTGAGTAATCCCCATTCCACTGACTTAGCATGCACAATTGCAGCGGTCTGAGATGTAGGCGTGCAAAGGGTACTATGTCCATTGCTGCTACCATTAAGCCGATCACCTCCATGCATTGAGCTACTGACGGGTGTTGAATGGAATGAAGGACACGGCATGCATTTTGAAGCTTTGTTAACCTGTCTTCTGTCAGGTAAATCTTCATTTCTACAGAATCTATAAGAGTCCCCAAGAAGGGAACTCTTGTGAGTGGAAAGAGAGAACTCTTCTTTTCGTTCACCTTCCATCCATGCGACCTTAGAAATGCCAGTACTAACTCTGTATGAGACTTGGCAGTTTGAAAGCTTGAAGCTTGTATCAGAATGTCGTCTAGGTACGGAGCTACCGCAATTCCTCGCGGTCTTAGTACCGCCAGAAGAGCACCCAGAACCTTTGTGAAGATTCTCGGAGCCGTAGCCAATCCGAATGGAAGAGCTACAAACTGGTAATGCCTGTCTAGAAAGGCAAACCTTAGATACCGGTAATGATCTTTGTGAATCGGTATGTGAAGGTAAGCATCCTTTAAATCCACTGTGGTCATGTACTGACCATTTTGGATCATGGGTAAAATTGTCCGAATAGTCTCCATTTTGAACGATGGAACTCTTAGGAATTTGTTTAGGATCTTTAAATCCAGGATTGGCCTGAAAGTTCCCTCTTTTTTGGGAACCACAAACAGATTTGAGTAAAACCCTTGTCCCTGTTCCGACCGTGGAACTGGATGGATTACTCCCATTAATAAAAGCTCTTGTACGCAGCGTAGAAACGCCTCTTTCTTTATTTGGTTTGTTGACAACCTTGACAGATGAAATCTCTCTCTTGGGGGAGAGTATTTGAAGTCCAGAAGGTATCCCTGAGATATTATCTCTAGCGCCCAGGGATCCTGGACATCTCTTGCCCAAGCCTGGGCGAAGAAAGTCTGCCCCCCACTAGATCCGTTCCCGGATCGGGGGCCCTCAATTCATGCTGTTTTAGGGGCACCAGCAGGTTTCCTGGCCTGCTTGCCCTTGTTCCAGGACTGGTTAGGTCTCCAGCCTTGTCTGTAGCGAGCAACAGATCCTTCTTGTTTTGGAGCAGAGGAAGTTGATGCTGCTCCTGCTTTGAAATTCCGAAAGGAACGAAAATTAGATTGTCTAGCCTTAGGTTTGGCTCTGTCTTGAGGCAGGGCATGGCCTTTACCTCCTGTAATGTCAGCGATAATTTCTTTCAATCCGGGCCCGAATAAGGTCTGCCCTTTGAAAGGTATATTAAGAAATTTAGACTTAGAAGTAACGTCAGCTGACCAGGATTTTAGCCACAGTGCTCTGCGCGCCTGAATGGCGAATCCGGAATTCTTAGCCGTAAGCTTAGTTAAATGTACTACGGCATCTGAAATAAATGAGTTAGCTAACTTAAGAGCTTTAAGCCTGTGTGTAATCTCATCTAATGGAGCTGATTCAAGTGTCCCTTCCAGAGACTCAAACCAAAATGCTGCTGCAGCCGTGACAGGCGCAATGCATGCAAGGGGTTGCAATATAAAACCTTGTTGAACAAACATTTTCTTAAGGTAACCCTCTAACTTTTTATCCATTGGATCTGAAAAGGCACAGCTATCCTCCACCGGGATAGTGGTATGCTTAGCTAAAGTAGAAACTGCTCCCTCCACCTTAGGGATCGTTTGCCATAAGTCCTGTGTGGTGGTGTCTATTGGAAACATCTTTCTAAATATCGGAGGGGGTGAGAACGGCACACCGGGTCTATCCCACTCCTTAGTAACAATTTCAGTAAGTCTCTTAGGTATAGGAAAAACATTAGTACTCGACGGTACCGCAAAATATTTATCCAACCTACACATTTTTTCTGGTATTGCAACTGTGTTACAATCATTCAGAGCCGCTAACACCTCCCCTAGTAATACACGGAGGTTTTCCAGCTTAAATTTAAAATTTGAAATATCTGAATCCAATCTGTTTGGATCAGAACCGTCAGCCGCAGAATGAAGCTCTCCGTCCTCATGTTCTGCAAGTTGTGACGCAGTATCTGACATGGCCCTAACATTATCAGCGCACTCTGTTCTCACCCCAGAGTGATCACGCTTACCTCTTAGTTCTGGTAATTTAGCCAAAACTTCAGTCATAACAGTAGCCATATCCTGTAATGTGATTTGTAATGGCCGCCCAGATGTACTCGGCGCCACAATATCACGCACCCCCCGAGCGGGAGATGCAGGTACTGACACGTGAGGCGAGTTAGTCGGCATAACTCTCCCCTCGTTGTTTGGTGAAATGTGTTCAATTTGTACAGATTGACTTTTATTTAAAGTAGCATCAATACAGTTAGTACATAAATTTCTATTGGGCTCCACTTTGGCATTAGCACATATAGCACAGATGTCTTCCTCTGAATCAGACATGTTTAACACACTAGCAAATAAACTAGCAACTTGGAAATACTTTTCAAGTAATTTACTATAATATGAAAACGTACTGTGCCTATAAGAAGCACAGAAAGAGTTATGACAGTTGAAAGTTAATAAACTGAAAGGTTATAGCGTCAAATCTTTGTAAAAAACACAATTTTAGCAAAGGCTTGTTCCCATTAGCGAAGGATAACTAACCCTGATAGCAGAAAAAAAAGTTACAGAAATAAACGTTTTTTATCACAGTCAACTACAATCTCACAGCTCTGCTGTGAATGATTACCTCCCTCAAAACAAGTTTTGAAGACCCCTGAGTTCTGTAGAGATGAACCGGATCATGCAGGAAATACAATGAGCTTCTGACTGAATTTTTTGACCTCCCCCTCACACACAACAGTGAGAGAGATCAGTAAACTGTCATAAATTAAATAAAACAACTGCCAAGTGGAAAAAATAATGCCCAAAACATTTTATTCACCCAGTACCTCAGAAAATGAAACGATTTTACATGCCAGCAAAAAACGTTTAACATAAATTAAGTGTTATTAAAGAGCCTGTTGCCAGTCCCTGCAAATTAGGCTAAAGTCTTATGCACACAGTATAATTCCAGTGAAGTGCCATTCCCCAGAATACTGAAGTGTAAAATATACATACATGACAGCCTGATACCAGATGCTGCTACTGCATTTAAGGCTGAGTTTACATTATATCGGTATGGCAGAATTTTCTCATCAATTCCATTGTCAGAAAATAATAAGCTGCTACATACCTCTTTGCAGATTAATCTGCCCGCTGTCCCCTGATCTGAAGTTTACCTCTCCTCAGATGGCCGAGAAACAGCAATATGATCTTAACTACGCCGGCTAAAATCATAGTAAAAACTCAGGAAGATTCTTCTTCAAATTCTACCAGAGAAGGAATAACACACTCCGGTGCTATTATAAAATAACAAACTTTTGATTGAAGGTATAAAACTAAATATAATCACCATAGTCCTCTCACACATCCTATCTAGTCGTTGGGTGCAAGAGAATGACTGGTAATGGCAGTTAGGGGAGGAGCTATATAGCAGCTCTGCTGGGTGAATCCTCTTGCACTTCCTGTTGGGGAGGAGTTAATATCCCATAAGTAATGGATGATCCGTGGACTGGATACACTTAACAAGAGAAAGCAGTACTACTGGATCTAGAGGAATATCGCGTCCTAGGAGTTTACATATTTTATTTTTATATTTTTTCTTCCCCCTACCTAAAAGATTTCAGTTTGTTTTTCAATTGAGTTGTACAGTTTATAGGTCACATTAAAGGTGGAAAAAGTTCTGAAATTATTTATCTTTGTCTCATTTTTTTACATCACAGAAACCTGACATTTTAACAGGGGTGTGTAGACTTTTTATATCCACTGTATAACTATATATATATATATATATATATATATATATATATATATATATATATATATATATATATATATATATAAATAATAATAATAATAATAATAATAATAATAATAATAATCAAAATGCTACAGTATTCTTACCTGTACGGTTTGATTATTTTTTCCCCATATTTGAGAGCTCCTTCCCAGTCTTGTGTGTAAAGGCAGACACCCATGGCTTGGTACATCATATGTAACATGTAAACATTGCTCTCCTCAAAAATTGTTCCCATCTTATCCATACTGAGTTCACAGATCTCCAACAGCTCACTAGGAGGTGACCGAGTCAAGGAAGACTAAACCGATATACAGGCTACATAGAAGACAAATATGCACTGTTCCAATCACACAATATAACACACTGACATATAATTCAGAGAAAATTCCTAGTGTATTAAATAATTTTCTTAAAGCCAATGCTTACAGTGGCCGACATAAGATAGGCTAAAAAAACAATACATGTATAGGCTAGATATAATGTTTGTGTATTAAAGGTGCAGGAAAATGCAAATTTTTGTGATATTTTTTACAAAGCAATGAGCAGAAACATAATTAAAAAAAAAGGATATTTTTGTAATGCTTCGCCCTACGAAATTCTTCAACAACATTGCGAGCATATTTGATCATATCTCGTACAGCATGGGGACTGGGCGCATCGCTCAGTTTGCGTATCTCCATTTTTGCTGCATCCTGAAAAGGAGGTAGAATTCAATTTGAAAAAGATTGATGGTACAAATTAGTTTATTACATCACCAAAAAGTGTGATTTTAACATTTTCTGGCAATAGAAACATCCAGCAATTTATTTTACAGTTTTAAAACAACTATGAAGTGTTTTGCAAAGTTTCAAATTTCAGTACTATTCCAAAACTTTACAAATCACATGGAACCCAGGTTTTGAAATTAATGCATTGTGTATAAACTCCAGTAATATTTTTCATTAAAGGGCCATAATACCCAAATGTTTTAACACTTGAAAGTGATGCAGCATAAATGTAAAAAGCTGGCTAGAAAATATCACCTGAACATCTCTATGTAAAAAAGAAAGATATTTTACCTCAAAAGTTCCTCAGTAGCCACATCCCATTGTAAAGGACTTCTAAGCAGCAAATCAGTATGTCTGTCCTGGGACAGCTAAGGGGTTGAGCCTCGTCCACTCATCACATTTCCCTATTCAGTCTAAAGGAAGTTTACTATGAAATCTCATGAGAGTTAAGTCAAATCTCATGAGATCACAGTAAGAGACTTCATGACCTCAGCACTGTTGATGCTGATTGGCTGCAGTTCATTACTTCATTTTTATTTATTTTTTTTACCTGTAGCTGGGCAGCAGCTGAAGTATAACTTTTTACACAGAACTTACTCTGCTGAGCTGAGGAGATTGTGAGGTAAAATATCTTCCATTTTTACATAGAGATGCTCAGGTGATATTTTCCTGTCAGCTTTTTACAGTTATAATGCATCAGTTTCAAGTGATTTAGCATATGAGTATTATGTCCCTTTAACGAAATTTTACAGTGAATTTTTGCAATTCATTAGTTCAACATTTTACCTTTTGAAAACCCATTTTGGCCTGATTCAAATGGCATATCTTGCCTGCAAGCATGGCTTTTTTTCTTCAATGTTATAACTCTTGTGCATGCTCAGTTCACATTTTAATAAATATGATCACTTACTGCTAATTTTAAATCTTTAAAATTTAGCTCAAAACACATTTAAACTATGAAGTATAATATTTGCTAAGTGAATGTTTGTGATTGTAATTAAGCATTTGGGCTTTTACTAAATATTAACTATAAAAGCTAAACAATATGACATTGTTTAAAGCAGATTTCATTCATCTAGATTATTTATTAAAGCATGCAATCAAATGCAATAGGCAGTCACCAACAATAAACACCCAAGTTGAATATGACATTTTAATATGGCAAATTCTAATGGATAGGAATGGGGACCAGTGTTGGATAAGGGGCATTTAATATCCAGAAATAAATATTATTTTTCTGGCTTGCTGGTTTTTAGAATTTCTTCAGCACTTTAATCTAATATTTTACAAATCAGCCCATAAAAATAAATCAGATTACCTGTAAACAAAGTCTATGATCAGTGGCGTAACTAGACCTCACTGGGCCCCAGAGTACAGGAAGTGGCCCCCATTTCAATAGCGTCCTTTCTGTCTGTTTGCCACATTGTAACAAGAGAAGCTGCTCTTTGACTGAATCATCTTTTCTACTTTACCAGTCCGTGCCGGAGAATATGCACTTCCTTAGCCTTCTTGAACATATATATTGTTCAACACTGTGGTGGCCATCTTGGAAATGTTGCCACATTTGTAAAAGCAAATCCATACACTTTCCATATACTCCAAGCCATATTTTGCAGGATGGGGAAGCACACAGAGGTGCCATCCATGATAGAGTTGAAGCCCAGGCAGCCCTTTAGCTACACAACTACTGACTGTAAGGCAAGATGGACCCCTAGATGTGTTGGGCCCGGACTCAGCTGAGACCTCTGTAGTTATGACCATGTCTTTATTATATATACTCTATAAATTATGGGATATGAATGCCCATAGGTTATCAGATAGCAACTATTATAAAAAGTATAGCACAAGAAAGATAAAGGGGAAATTTACTTCCCTACCTTTTGCTTTGTCGAACACTCCTTACAATCGCATGTGAAAAAATAGGAATCTTTAAGTCTGTCATTGCGATCTTCTGTGGGATACAACAAATCGATGTAACTTGTGAAAACCTGAAAAAGAAAAAAAAGAAAACTGTTAGATGCTATTCTAAAACTTAAATTAAAACATAATTTATGCTTACCTGATAAATTCCTTTCTCCTGTAGTGTAGTCAGTCCACGGGTCATCCATTACTTATGGAATATATCTCTTCCTAACAGGAAACTGCAAGAGAATCACCCAGAAGAGCTGCTATATAGCTCCTCCCCTCACATATCATATTCAGTCATTCGACCAAAGCAGACGAGAAAGGAGGGACCATAGGGTGCAGTGGTGACTGGAGTTTAATTAAAATTTAGACCTGCCGTAAAAACAGGGCGGGCCGTGGACTGACTACACTACAGGAGAAAGGAATTTATCAGGTAAGCATAAATTATGTTTTCTCCTGTTAAGTGTAGTCAGTCCATGGGTCATCCATTACTTATGGAATACCAATACCAAAGCTAAAGTACACGGATGAAGGGAGGGACAAGGTAGGAACATTAAACAGAAGGAACCACTGCCTGAAGTACCTTTCTCCCAAAAATAGCCTCCGAAGAAGCAAAAGTGTCAAATTTGTAAAATTTTGAAAAAGTGTGAAGCGAAGACCAAGTCGCAGCCTTGCAAATCTGTTCAACAGAGGCCTCATTTTTAAAGGCCCAGGTGGAAGCCACAGCTCTAGTAGAATGAGCTGTAATCCTTTCAGGAGGCTGCTGTCCAGCAGTCTCATAGGCTAAGCGTATTATGCTACGAAGCCAAAAGGAGAGAGAGGTAGCCGAAGCCCTTTGACCTCTTCTCTGTCCAGAGTAAACGACAAACAGGGATGAAGTTTGACGAAAATCTTTAGTTGCCTGCAAATAGAATTTCAGAGCACGGACTACGTCCAGATTATGCAAAAGTCGTTCCTTCTTTGAAGAAGGGTTAGGACACAATGATGGAACAACAATCTCTTGATTGATATTCCTGTTAGTAACTACCTTAGGTAAGAACCCAGGTTTAGTACGCAGGACTACCTTGTCTGAATGAAAAATCAGATAAGGAGAATCACAATGTAAGGCAGATAACTCAGAGACTCTTCGAGCCGAGGAAATAGCCATCAAAAACAGAACTTTCCAAGATAACAGCTTGATATCAATGGAATGAAGGGGTTCAAATGGAACGCCTTGAAGAACATTAAGAACTAAGTTTAAGCTCCACGGCGGAGCAACAGTCTTAAACACAGGCTTAATCCTAGTTAAAGCCTGACAGAAAGCCTGAACGTCTGGAACTTCAGCCAGACGTTTGTGTAGAAGAATAGACAGAGCAGAAATCTGTCCCTTTAACGAACTAGCAGATAAGCCCTTTTCTAAACCCTCTTGTAGAAAGGACAATATCCTAGGAATCCTAACCTTACTCCATGAGTAACTCTTGGATTCGCACCAATACAAATATTTACGCCATATCTTATGGTAAATTTTTCTGGTAACAGGCTTCCTAGCCTGTATTAAGGTATCAATAACCGACTCCGAGAAGCCACGCTTTGATAGAATCAAGCGTTCAATCTCCATGCAGTCAGCCTCAGAGAAATTAGATTTGGATGGTTGAAAGGACGCTGAATTAGAAGGTCCTGTCTCAGAGGTAGAGACCACGGTGGACAGGACGACATGTCCACTAGGTCTGCATACCAAGTCCTGCGTGGCCACGCAGGCGCTATCAGAATCACCGAAGCTCTCTCCTGTTTGATCTTGGCAATCAAACGAGGAAGCATCGGGAATAGTGGAAACACATAAGCCATGTTGAAGATCCAAGGGGCTGTCAGAGCATCTATCAGCACCGCTCCCGGGTCCCTGGACCTGGATCCGTTATAAGGAAGCTTGGCGTTCTGACGAGACGCCATGAGATCCAGATCTGGTTTGCCCCAACGTTGAATCAGTTGAGCAAAGACCTCCGGATGAAGTTCCCACTCCCCCGGATGAAAAGTCTGGCGACTTAGAAAATCCGCCTCCCAGTTCTCCACGCCTGGGATGTAGATCGCTGACAGGTGGCAAGAGTGAGACTCTGCCCAGCGATTATCTTTGAGACTTCCAACATCGCTAGGGAACTTCTGGTTCCCCCTTGATGGTTGATGTAAGCCACAGTCGTGATGTTGTCCGACTGAAATCTGATGAACCTCAGAGTTGCTAACTGAGGCCAAGCTAGGAGAGCATTGAATATTGCTCTTAATTCCAGAATATTTATTGGGAGGAGTTTTTCCTCCTGAGTCCATAATCCATGAGCTTTCAGGGAATTCCAGACTGCGCCCCAGCCTAGAAGGCTGGCGTCTGTTGTTACAATCGTCCAATCTGGCCTGCGAAAGGTCATCCCCTTGGACAGATGTGGCCGAGAAAGCCACCATAGAAGAGAATCTCTGATCTCTTGATCCAGATTTAGAAGAGGGGACAAATCTGAGTAATCCCCGTTCCACTGACTTAGCATGCACAATTGCAGCGGTCTGAGATGCAGGCGCGCAAATGGTACTATGTCCATTGCCGCTACCATTAAGCCGATTACTTCCATGCACTGAGCTACTGACGGGTGTGGAATGGAGTGAAGGACACGGCAAGCATTTAGAAGTTTTAATAACCTGGCCTCTGTCAGGTAAATTTTCATCTCTACAGAATCTATAAGAGTCCCTAGAAAGGGAACTCTTGTAAGTGGTAATAGAGAACTCTTTTCCACGTTCACCTTCCACCCATGCGACCTCAGAAATGCCAGAACTATCTCTGTATGAGACTTGGCAGTTTGAAAACTTGACGCTTGTATCAGAATGTCGTCTAGGTACGGAGTCACCGCTATGCCTCGCGGTCTTAGTACCGCCAGAAGTGAGCCTAGAATTTTTGTAAAGATTCTTGGAGCCGTAGCTAATCCGAAGGGAAGAGCTACAAACTGGTAATGCCTGTCTAGGAAGGCAAATCTTAGATACCGGTAATGATCCTTGTGAATCGGTATGTGAAGGTAGGCATCCTTTAAGTCCACTGTGGTCATGTACTGACCCTCTTGGATCATGGGAAGGATGGTTCGAATAGTTTCCATTTTGAATGATGGAACTCTTAGAAATTTGTTTAGGATTTTTAAGTCCAAGATTGGTCTGAAGGTTCCCTCTTTCTTGGGAACCACAAATAGATTTGAATAGAATCCCTGCCCGTGTTCCGTCCGCGGAACTGGGTGGATTACCCCCATTAGTAAGAGGTCTTGTACACAGCGTAGAAACGCCTCTTTCTTTGTTTGGTTTGCTGATAACCTTGAAAGATGAAATCTCCCCCGTGGAGGAGAAGTTTTGAAGTCCAGGAGATATCCCTGAGATATGATCTCCAACGCCCAGGGATCCTGGACATCTCTTGCCCAAGCCTGGGCGAAGAGAGAAAGTCTGCCCCCCACTAGATCCGTTTCCGGATAGGGGGCCCTCTCTTCATGCTGTCTTGGGGGCAGCAGCAGGTTTCTTGGCCTGCTTGCCCCTGTTCCAGGACTGGTTAACTTTCCAGCCCTGCCTGTAACAAGCAACAGCTCCTTCCTGTTTTGGAGCGGAGGAAGTTGATGCTGCTCCTGCCTTGAAGTTACGAAAGGCACGAAAATTAGACTGTTTGGCCTTTGATCTGGCCCTGTCCTGAGGTAGAGCATGGCCCTTACCTCCCGTAATGTCAGCAATAATTTCTTTCAAGCCGGGCCCGAATAAGGTCTGCCCTTTGAAAGGAATATTAAGCAATTTAGATTTAGAAGTCACGTCAGCTGACCAGGATTTAAGCCATAGCGCTCTGCGCGCTTGGATGGCGAATCCGGAGTTCTTAGCCGTAAGCTTGGTTAAATGCACAACGGCATCAGAAACAAATGCGTTAGCTAGCTTAAGTGATTTAAGCTTGTTCATTATTTCATCCAATGGAGCTGAGCGAATGGCCTCTTCCAGAGACTCAAACCAGAATGCTGCCGCAGCAGTGACAGGCGCAATGCATGCACGGGGCTGTAAAATAAAACCTTGTTAAACAAACATTTTCTTAAGGTAACCCTCTAATTTTTTATCCATTGGATCTGAAAAGGCACAACTATCCTCCACCGGGATAGTGGTACGCTTAGCTAAAGTAGAAACTGCTCCCTCCACCTTAGGGACCGTCTGCCATAAGTCTCGTGTGGTGGCGTCAATAGGAAACATTTTCCTAAATATGGGAGGAGGGGTAAAAGGCACGCCAGGTCTATCCCACTCCTTGCTAATAATCTCTGTAAGCCTTTTTGGTATAGGAAATACGTCAGAACACACCGGTACCGCATAGTATCTATCCAACCTACATAATTTCTCTGGAATTGCAACCGTGTTACAATCATTCAGAGCCGCTAATACCTCCCCTAGCAATGTGCGGAGGTTCTCTAGCTTAAATTTAAAATTGGAAATCTCTGAATCCAGTCTCCCTGGATCAGATCCGTCACCCACAGAATGAAGCTCTCCGTCTTCACGTTCTGCAAACTGTGACGCAGTATCTGACATGGCTCTCATCTCATCCGCGCGCTCTGTCCTTAACCCAGAGCTATCGCGCTTGCCTCTTAATTCTGGCAATTTAGATAATACTTCTGTCATAACAGTAGCCATGTCTTGCAATGTGATTTGTAAGGGCCTCCCTGATGTACTTGGCGCCACAAAATCACGCACCTCCTGAGCGGGAGGCGAAGGTACTGACACGTGAGGAGAGTTAGTCGGCATAACTTCCCCCTCGTTGTCTGGTGATAATTTCTTTACATGTAAAGATTGACTTTTATTTAAAGTAGCATCAATGCAATTAGTACACAAATTTCTATTGGGCTCCACATTGGTCTTTAAACATAGTGAACAAAGAGATTCATCTGAGTCAGACATGTTTAAACAAACTAGCAATGAGACTAGCAAACTTGGAAATACTTTTCAAAATAAATTTACAAGCAATATAAAAAGCGCTACTGTGCCTTTAAGAAGCACAAAAAAACTGACACAGTTGAAATAACAATGACCAAAATAGTTATAGCAACCAAATTTTCACAGTAAATGTATTAAGTTAGCAAAGGATTGCACCCACCAGCAAATGGATGATTAACCCCTTAATACCCAAAAACGGATAACAATTATAAAATTAACGTTTTTATCACAGTCAAACACACTGTCACAGATCTGCTGTGACTGATTACCTCCCTCAAAATGGATTTTGAAGACCCCTGAGCTCTCTAGAGACGATCTGGACCATGGAGGATGAAGTAGACAGATTGTGACTGAATTTTTACTGCGCAAAAAAGCGCTAAAATAGGCCCCTCCCACTCATATTACAACAGTGGGGAAGCTCAGAAACTGTTTCTATGCAGAAAACAAAAATGGCCATGTGGTAAAAATCATGCCCCAATAAGTTTTATCACCAAGTACCTCACAAAAAACGATTAACATGCCAGTAAACGTTTTAAACATACATTTGAAAACTATGTATTATTATTAATAAGCCTGCTACCAGTCGCTTTTACTGCAGTTAAGGCTCATACATTATTTCAGTATTAACAGTATTTTCAGAGTCAATTCCATTCCTTAGAAAAATACATTCAGTGTATACACACACACACACACACACACATCAGCCTGATACCAGTCGCTATCACTGCATTTAAGGCTGAACTTACTTTACAATGGTATCAGCAGTATTTTCTCAGTCAATTCCATTCCTCAGAAAATAATTTACTGCACATACCTCATTTGTTGCAGGGGGGCCCTGCATGCTATTCCCCTTCTCTGAAGTTACCTCACTTTTCCTCAGATGAGAACAGCCAGTGGATCTTAGTTACGTCTGCTAAGATCATAGAAATACACAGGCAGATTCTTCTTCTAATGCTGCCTGAGAATAAACAGCACACTCCGGTGCCATTTAAAATAACAAACTTTTGATTGTAGAAATAAACTAAGTTAAAAAACACCACAGATCTCTCACAGTGTCCTTTTAGTTAGGCTGCAAGAGAATGACTGAATATGATATGTGAGGGGAGGAGCTATATAGCAGCTCTGCTGGGTGATTCTCTTGCAGTTTCCTGTTAGGAAGAGATATATTCCATAAGTAATGGATGACCCGTGGACTGACTACACTTAACAGGAGAAATAACTTTTTGCCATTCAACAGGACGCTTTTAAAAAGCATGACGCTTTGCGAGGTCTTAATTATCTAATTAAGAAGAAATGCAAATAGATACATTCTGCATGCCCTCCAGATGTTTCAAAACTACATTTCCCA
This sequence comes from Bombina bombina, assembly GCF_027579735.1. Classification (NCBI taxonomy): domain Eukaryota; kingdom Metazoa; phylum Chordata; class Amphibia; order Anura; family Bombinatoridae; genus Bombina; species Bombina bombina. The sequence continues at coordinate 1,124,275,865 of NC_069502.1, read as the reverse complement.
TAATGCTCAGGCACTCTGAAGTCCAGTCGAGCATCATGGGAAATGTAGTTCTGAAACATCTGGAGTGCCATGGTTCGCCATTACTGCTTATGAGTATAATTTTAAAAAAGAATTTAAAAGCTAAAAGGAAACTTTGGTTGCAGGAGTAAAATAATCATCTTTTGACAAACAATGCATGTATACACACTAGTGTGTTAATGAACGTCTGGGAATGTCACAGTTATGGCTTTGTTACCCATTATCAGCCTACTATATAAAAAAGCAAACCAATCACCAGAATATATATGCATCAATAGTAGTATATATGTAATAGGTATATATGGATTAAATTCCTTGATGTCAAAATGACACCTTACTATCAAGGGGCGATTTTAATGATAGATTAAGTGTTTAAATGCACCACTGTGTCAAATTATTTCTCTATGGAAAATTAAAGGACCATTAAAAAGGGAAAGTCTAGTCAAAATTAAACTTTTATGATTCAGACTTTTATCATCAAATTTGCTTTGTCCTCTTGGTATTCTTAGTTGAAAATTAAACCTAGGTAGGGTCATATGCTAATTTCTAAGACCTTAAAGACTGCATCTAATCTGAATGCATTGGACAGTTTATCACAGCTAGAGGGTCTTAGTTCATGTGTGCCATATAGATGGCATTGTGCTCACACCTGTTGAGTTATTTATGAGAGAACACTGATTGGCTAAAATGCAAGTCTGTCAAAAGAACTGAAATAAGGGGCAGTCTGCAGAGGTTTAGATACAAGGTAATCACAGAGGTAAAAAGTATATTAATATAACCGTGTTGGTGATGCAAAAATAGGGACTGGGTAATAAAAGAGATTATCTATCTTTTTAAACCATAAATATTCTGGTGTAGACTGTCACTTTAACCCCTTAATGACCGAGGACGTGCCAGGCATGTCCTATAAAAAGTGTCAGTTAATGATCAAGGACGTGCCTGGCACATCCTCTGGGATTTCAAGTGCTGGAAGCGATCGTGATCGCTTCCATCCGCTTTCAGGGTATTGCAGTGATGCAAAAAAGAAAACAGGTTATAAAATATAATCATATTTTAGACAATTGTAGGGGTATTGTCTTTTAAGGGGGTGTTTGGTATCTGTTTGTCCTAGCGCACCTTAATATATTTGTATTCACTATTGCAGTGATGCCTCAATATTGAGGCATCGTGCAATATCCTTTTTAAGCACACCGATGCAGAGAGGGCCACAGATTGTTGGAGGGTGGGAGGGATACGAGGTAGGCGGGTGGAAGGCCCATCACTGGAGCAGTTCCTGGCTCATGTGTGCGGCAGATGTCATGTGTGCGGCAAAAATCCGGAGGGAGGGGGGATTAACTGTTGGGAAAGGGATAGGGGAGGGGGGGGGGGGAGTGTATTGAGGTGGGGCAGCTACACTACAGAAAAAAATTGATTTAGCCCAAAAATAAATGCTTAAAATTGAGCAAACTGGGTACCCAAGATGGCGGCAAATAGGTAGAGGGGGAGGGTTAGAGAGATGTCTGGGGGGAGGGGATCAGGGAGGTTGGGGGGCTAAGGGGAGATCCAACACTGCAGCATATAATATATATATATATATATATATATATATATATAAAAATAAAGCCTAGTGTTAGGTTTTTTAAGGGTGGGTTTTATTTTTTAGATTAGGGTTTGGGCTGCAATAGAGCTAACTGCCATTTTAAGGGCAATGCCCATCAAAATGTCCATTTCAGGGCAATGGGGAGCTTAGGTTTTTTTAGATAGTATTTTATTTAGGGGGTTGGTTGTATTTTTTTTTACAGGTAAAAGAGCTGATTACTTTGGGGCAATGCCCCGCAAAAGGCCCTTTTAAGGGCTATTGGTAGTTTAGTTTATTATTATTATTATTATACTTTATTTATGAAGCGCCATCATATTCTGCAGCGCTATCCATGGATACAGATCATTTAAATAAAACAATAGTATAAAACTTCTAAGACTAAGAGACTGGACAGAATTTACAAACACATACAGGAGGAATCGAGGGTCCTATTCCTGTGGGAACTTACAATCTAGAAGGTTAGGGTTTTTTTTGTTTTTTTTTGGGGGGGGGGTTATTTTAATAGGGCTATTAGATTAGGTGTAATTAGTTTAAATATCTGTAATTTGTTTATTATTTTCTGTAATTTAGTGTTTGTTTGTTTTTTGTACTTTAGCTAATATAATTTAATTTAGGTAATTGTATTTAATTTAGTTAATTTATTTAATTATAGTGTAGTGTCCGTGTAACTTAGGTTAGGTTTTATTTTGCAGGTACTTTTGTATTTATTTTAGCTAGGTAGTTATTAAATAGTTTACGCTGCTTTTTTGCAAGTGTTAGACTTTTTCTCAGCTGGCTCTCCCCGTTGATTCCTATGGGGAAATCGTGCACGAGCACGTACGACCAGCTCACCGCTGACTTAAGCAGCGTTGGTATTGGAGTGCAGTAATGAGCAAAATTTTGCTCAACGCTCACTTCTTGTCTTTTAACGACGGGTTTCTGAAAACTCTTAATACCAGCGCTGCATGTAAGTGAGCGGTGAGGGAAAACTGCTCGTTAGCACCGCATAGCCTCTAACGCAAAACTCGTAATCTGGGCCATAGTTTCTATTATTTTGAAATGCACGGTATGCACCTATACAGTGATCGTTTTTTCCCCCCTTTAAATAACAATAGGGGTTGCTCTTGGACCCAAGACGCTGTAACAGGTTAAGATCAGGGGTTAATTTCAAACAGAAACAAAAATAAACAAAGTGATGCATGAAAATACTGTATAGATTTGTACTAGCAGAGTAAAATTAAAAAATTAAAATACAAAGACCAGAACTGGACACGCCTGCGGTGTTAGAGGCAATGTAGTACTCAAAGGAAGGGCACATGCTTACTGCATTAGGTCAAAATGGTTAATGGCGATGTGTTAGCTATTTGGTGTGAGATATACCGTTTCACTACCATTTTACTACCCTTGTAGTAAAAGGCTTAGGAATAACAGGATTTTACCGTATACGCTAAGCCAGAGGGCGACATAATTGTTCAGTGCTTAAACCTTTCCTTCTTTCTACGGCTCCGGCTGTAAGCCGCAGAGTAAGGAATGTGGTGATATGAAAACCTATCCGACCACGCTGGCCTCATGCCCACAGAAAGCCTTAAACAGATTATTTAGCAAGGGGTTACATCTTGTTAGCCAGGAACTTGGTATTAAAACACTTTCTCCTCGCCAGTATAATTGATTGTGCTAGAGATGAAAGCTATATCTTAACCATATACAATTTGAACTATTATTATAACAGGAAATGCATACTATTATAAACTAATGTCATAACATTAAAAAACCAGGGCGGATTTGCCCACAAGATCATGTATGCAAGAGTAAAACAAAACATTGAGACAGTGTATGGTTTAGAGTCCCGTTATTTGTGCATTAGGTATACTTAACAAGAGGCTAGGTCTTTGGGATCCTGGAGACACGTGGGTTTTTGAACATTAACCTCCGGTCGTGGGGAGCTATGTCAGGTGCATAAGTATCTCCCAAAACCTTGGTAGTGAGATAAGTCTGAGGTCTTAGTACCGGTACCTCATGAGTCCCTCTGAAGTCGTCTCTGGATTGGACAAAGCTATGTAAAGTGTGAACTTTCTCTCTGGGTGTCAGCGGTATTGATTCGGATCATTAAGCAATGCTGCGGTCCTACATGATGTTTGCTCTTCAGCCACACCACCTTGGACCCCCCAGAACCACCGTGGGGTGGCAGCCAAGATGCAACGATCTTTTGTTTGCTGAGACTTGTTCAGAATGCCGGCGAGTTCTTGAGGCACTGCTGGTAAAAGGCCTTTATCGGCGGTAGTTGCGCGCAAATTTTCTTTGTCTCTTGTGTCACTATTGCATGGTTTTCAGCTGGTAGAAGTTCTCAATCGGTTAAGTGTTGGGTTGTACAGCCTCCCCGGGCCCTAGGGATAGGCTGCATCTAAGGATTTTAGATTGCTGCATTATCAGTAATTTCGATTGAACTGGTGACACTTTATTTATGATGGTTTGAAGGTCCTGCGCAGAAGGCGCCTTGTCTATCAGTCTTTGGAATAACGCCTCCAACCTGAGAAATAGCATATCATGTTTGTTGGAAAGCTTATCAGCCCATATGTCAGTTACGCTGTCAGTAGTCAATGTTTCCTCCATCTTTCCCTTCCCTTGCACACCTATGTTATTTAATCTTGTCAAAGGGGATGGTGTTTATTGCGGGAGATCTAAGTTGACAAGTTGAAGCGTGGCCAGTTCTGGTAGAATAACCCAGAGAACCGGGGGGAGACGCTGCCTGTGAGATTGCCACCGCTACAGACCTCAGATGTCCTTTTCTCTCCCTGGGGTCATGAAAACAGCAAAGTAGTTTAAAAATATATTATAGATCACTCAGATGCACAAATTCAAATCGTGCTATGGCTGGATGCTGTCATTTTAGAGAGATAATTGGTGGATTATAAACTCTTCACCCAGAACTGCAGAAAAATGCCACCACGCAGACCCTGCTGCTAGGACACCCCCCATATTGAAAACTTTTTTAAATGTTATGCTCTGTCTGAATCACAAACAAAAATTGTGTGCTTCATATCCTTTAAAATAAAGCTGTAATTACAGCAAACAGCCTAAAGGTGGAAGCCCAGGATAAGCTAATGTAATACAGCAGCAGCTGGCAAGACTATATTATTCACTCTAATGTGTGGATCCCTTGGTATGTCCGAGTTTATCCAAGAAGAATATCTGCTTAATGTTTAACATCCTCCTGAGGCCCTCATCAAGATTCCAAACAGTAGACGGCTTTATGCAGACAGAACTAAGACAGAGGTAGGACTGCCAGAAATCTATTTCACTTCATACAGCCATTCATATCACATATTGACTGCAAAATATGCTAATAAATTATCCTAGATGTTAAATCTTTTTATAACAGGTTTGCAGCTTGTGAGTTCTATAGACCTCTCTGGTCAATGTCTGAGTGTCACTTGGTTATTCCAGGTTTTGGTTTTAAAATTAACATATTGGTGTCTACAAAACACTCAAACATTCTTAAAAAGGGATATGAAACATTACATGAATGCAAAACAGAGTGGTTAATCCAAAGCAAAGATAAGCCTGATAATAGCGTGGTTTAAAATTAGATTAGTTCTTTATATATTAATTGGCTAAGGGCCTGATTATCTAAACTTTGCCGGTTTTGAGGTGGCTTTTCATGCCAACCCTCACAGGGACTGCCCTCATGGAATTAAAAAAAAATAAAAAAATAAAAAAAAAAGCGGCAGTTCCTGCGAGTGGAAAGATGTCTCCTATAGAAAGTAATGGACCTCGATAAAAAGGGAAACTTTGCTGGGTAGAGTGATGTTATCAGTGAGCAGGGGGCGCATTTTAAAAATTAAATCCTGAATCAAAAATAAATAAAATTGCGCTGCTTTGTGTGTAAAGCAATTTACAACTCGCCTCTATTTTTATAATGCATGTGATCTTCTATTAAGGTATGAAATACTTTGCACCACCTTTTAATTTGAAAGTAAAAACAATGAGGAGATCTGTAGGGCGGAAATGTTTAGATAATTATGCTGGGATTTGAAAGACTATTTCATACACGCCCATGGAACGCCTATTTGACAATAAAACAACAATTACACTTTGTATTTTGTACTTAATTTACAATTTTCCCTGTGTATATTTAAATCGATTTACTCCTGCGTAATTTGCATACAAATTTTACATTTTGTATAAAATACGAATATAAAATACGCGTTTTGGTGAAGAAAGAAAATTTATGCTTACCTGATAAATGTATTTCTTTTTTGACACGATGAGTCCACGGATCATCTTAATTACTAATGGGATATTCACCTCCTGGTCAGCAGGAGGCGGCAAAGAGCACCACAGCAGAGCTGTTAAATAGCTCCTCCCTTCCCTCCCACTCCAGTCATTCGACCGAAGTTAAGGAAAGAAAGGAAAAGCCAAGGTGTAGAGGTGTCTGAAGTTTAATATTTCAATTTAATATTTTTATTGAGGGTTAACAAATACAAACAAACAGTTTGCTCATATGACACGGAATTAACATAAAACAAAACATATTGCTTGTTACAAAGAGCAAGGTACATTATTAGAGAAGCAAACCTCAACACTTCCCTCATTTTTTCCCTTCTAAGACAACATAGGCCACTTTTGGGCCGGGATGGAACTCTCTTGGTTGGGGATTTCTAAAGAAGATAGGCCACTCTTGGACCTATATCATACAGCCATACCTCTCATGTCAGCCAGGACCACAAGTGGGTCCATAAAATTCCAATTCTAAAAGGAGGGCAATAAAATCTTAAAGATTAATGGGAGACACAATTGGATAAATTACTATGCCGCTTTTGGACCTTTGGGGTAACTAATAAATAGTGCTTTTGAAAGAATCTCTTCACATGTGCTACAACGTACTAAAGATTGGAAATTGGGCATACTAATAATCACATATAAACAAGCAGCGTAGGGTGTATGGCGCAGAGGAAATGGGTAAACTGTAGGGCCATTCTAGGGTCTTTGAAGTAAGGAATAGCTAACTTGGGTTAATTATCATTACCATTAGTGTAGGACAAACCCTTCTAAGAAATGTTAGTTAACTAATGGCGTCATAAACATTTAGATCCTCAACCAGTGAATCAGCCTCTATTAGACTCTCCTGTGCTATAGGTCTCCCATAGATGTCAGACATCACTTAGGTCTAAACAAGAACATGATGGTATCGGTGGCGCTGTTCCTGCTTATCGCTGTCATATACGCCTGCTGGACCATGTGATGCCAAGCACCAGCCCTCGGATGATAATGTGCACTTTGGAGTTGTATCGCCTACTGCACAGGCTGGGAAAACACATGGGGTTGTTTTCTCAGCAGATGTCTTCTGCTGTTTCGTGTCCCAGTGAGAGATGATAAAGCCCCTCTATACCCCTTGCTACTAGGAATATACAGAGCATACAACCAACACTAACCTTTCCTAATCCATTGCTTTCCACTTGAACCCCTTAGAATGTAAGCCTATGGGCCCAGCTGTTTACAGATCGCTTCATAAGAGCCGACTACAACAATGAAACTTTCGGCAGGGCCCTCTACCCACTTGACCCCTAAAAAAGCTATCCTGTACACCGACTATGTTTACAGCGCTGCGGAATCTGTTGGCTCTACACATACCTTATAATAATAAAAAAAAAGGGTATTTGGGGAACACAAACCACTATAGGAGCAGATTTAAACAATATATGCACTTGTTATATTTGATGGCAAACATATTTATGATCATAGTCTTGGTATAAGCAATGAACATTGACTACATAGGCAGAACTTTTGTATCATATTGTGGCTGCTGAATTCACAAGCAGTCCCCATAGCAGTAAATGTGACGGTTCACAAGCAAAATATTAACACTAGGACTCTCAGAATACCCATGCATTACAGCTTAGCATCTTAACATACGTGACACCCACATATAAGGGCATTTACAAGGTATATGCCACACAAAAATAAAGTATACACAACTTTAACAATATATTTGTTGTCCCTTAACATAGAAACAGTAAATACAGAGGGTAATATTTCTATTTGAGTATTGAACACATCTAAAATAAGAAAAATAACTTTTCAGATGAATTTATATAAAAACTGGTCAAAATAATGGGTTGAACAATGCTGGTGCACTTATATAAATAATATGCTGAGCTAAGGAGCACATCAGATACCTTTAACGCATCCTCATAATAGGCAGTTCAACTCAAAAATGCAGTCATGTCCTAAGCACAGACCAGATATATAACAAATAGTGCAGATAATTCTAGGACTGTGACACAAGATAATGCCCTCATCCCACTCCAGCTCTCGTATCAGGGCTTTCTCCAGCAAATGTTTCAGTGATAATCTGAGTGAGCACAAAGCTCCCCATGTCAACAGCATGGTTCATAAAGTCGCCATCCTGCGACAGAAATATCTTTCTTGCAGCTCTCGGTCTGTTTTTCTGATCAGTGTAGAAGCGCAATTGTTTTTTCTGAGAGAAGACAGCCTGAGCTGCGTTTGGCTCAAGGTCTGATGCGGTGTCTCTGGGTTCAGCTGCGAATGGGCTCATGCCTGTTAGTTTCTTGTGTTGAATACACAGAGACTCATAGCACTGAAGCATCTGTAGATCGCCATGCTGCAGGGAACAATCACTCCTCCCGGCCATATTGGACTCGTCATCCTTTTCTGTATTCTGAGCTCCTGCAATAATCATTAGCCGGTCAAATCGGCTGTGTATTTGCCGGTCGAATTCAGCACGTAAAGCCTGCACCTGACGAAATAGTAGTTCTCCCATAATCAAAGTGAAGTGTAAAGAGCTTTAGATCAGCTCTCAATGCAGGTAAACTTGATTTACACTGTTTACCCGGTTTCCAGGGGGGTGCTGAGCTCCTTCTCTGCCAGAGCCGGCAAAAGAGCTCAGCAGTCCATTCTGGGAAGTCCTGAAATGCTCAATATATATATTATCCAGCTCAGGGTATCTTTAGTTACATCTTAGTGCACAATTTCAGGCTGGATGGCTACACAATTTTCAGATAACAAGGCGTATTGTAAATCTGGACACAGAGCTCCCAGTTTAGTGGCCATCTTGGGTCCTAGCACGGACACGCCCCCGTGTCTGAAGTTTAAAATACCCAACAACCTGTCTTACAAGAACAGGGCGGGCCGTGGACTCATCGTGTCAAAAATTAAATACATTTATCAGGTAAGCATAAATTTTCTTTTCTTTTTTATGACACGATGAGTTCACGGATCATCTTAATTACTAATGGGATTCAATACCCAAGCTAGAGTACACAGATGACACAGGAGGGACAAGATAGGGAATCTAAACAGAAGGTACCACTGCTTGAAGAACCTTTCTCCCAAAAGTGACCTCAGCCGAGGCAAAAGTGTCAGATTTGTAAAACCTTGAAAAAGTGTGAAGAGAGGACCAAGTTGCAGCCTTGCAAATCTGTTCCACAGAAGCTTCATTTTTGAACGCCCATGAGGAAGCAACAGCCCTCGTGGAATGAGCTGTAACCCTCTCGGGAGGCTGCTGTCCAGCAGTCTCATATGCAAAACGTATGATACTCTTCAGCCAAAAAGAAAGAGAAGTAGCCGTAGCTTGCTGTCCCTTACGTTTTCCTGAGAAAATCACAAACAAAGAAGAAGACTGACGAAAGTCCTTAGTCGCCTGTAGGTAAAACTTTAAAGCACGGACCACATCTAAATTGTGCAGAAGTCGTTCTTTTTGATAAGAAGGACTAGGACACAAAGAAGGAACAACAATCTCTTGATTAATGTTACGATCAGAAACAACCTTAGGAAGAAATCCTAATTTAGTACGTAAAACTACCTTATCTGAATGGAAAATAAGAGAAGGAGACTCATACTGCAATGCAGAGAGCTCTGACACTCTATGAGCAGAAGAAATAGCAACAAGAAATAAAACTTTCCAAGATAATAACTTAATATCTATGGAATGCATAGGCTCAAACGGAGCCCCTTTAAGAACTTTTTAAATTAAGACTCCATTGAGGAGTAGCTGGTTTGAACACAGGCCTGATCCTGACCAAGGTCTGACAAAAAGATTGTACATCTGGGACATCCGCCAGACGTTTGTGTAACAAAATAGATAAGGCCAAAGGGCGTGTCTGAACAGCGGCCAAGATGGCTGCTTTTCTTTATGACTAATGACAGGACCCGGGGAATCCGCTATTTAAGTGCAACAACTCTATTCTGGGAAGCCTAACAACTGTGGAGCAGTTTAATATACATTTTATGACAAAACTTAGCCCGTAAGATCTAAATAGATGACGTCCATATCGGAGGCTAACTAACAGCCTAGGCCTTCATCTCGCCCTCCCCATTTCTCTGCAGTAACAGGAGTAACAGCAGTACAAGCTGAACACCTTAACTTGCTTTCATCTTCGAGTGATCACAGATTAACCCGATCTACGTATGACTACCATGGAACACTCTAAACACATTATGTAAACTATATCCTTCAAACTACAGACCTTGTTTACCAAATTTGAAGCAGAGATAATTCAGAGTATTAGAGCCTACTCAGGGGGATATCAGTCGAGGGACATGCAAGAGAGTGATTTCCCGCAATATCCCATACAACCAGAAACACATTTGGAGCAGCAGCAGCCTATTACTAATGTTGGGACACTACCTTGGGCTAACTCTGCATGTATCCCATGTCAAGCTTCAGCTAAGCCATCTCAGCTCCCAGCACATAACACTAGGGATGCGGCCGACCCTCGGGAGCAGAGCTTAAGTACTTTGTGGGACCGGAGAGATGACAGAGGTCCTATATAGTAGAAGATGTGCCTTGACACCCCAGCTTAATGTGAAGAGGCACACCGCTGGGGACCTGGATTACACGATCAAGAACTAGCAGTTCCCAACCAGAGTTAGAATACTGGAGAAGAACTCCCGTGCTTTCCCCCAGCTCTCTTGGTGGCAGAACATTAATTTATTTGGATTTAAGATGAGGAGAGTAGGTGTGGGGTAAGTTTGCAAATTTTATTTGCCCCTGAAAGCTCCTCAAAATCATTCTACAGGGACTTTTCAATATACCCCTCTTCAATATGGAGCCTTTTATGAATAATTTATGGTCTGAAGCTTTAAGTTCACAGCTGTGCCCAAGCTCTAAAGTCTCAGGACACTGATGTACAATGGAAGAACTATTACACTCATGTTAGAAAAGATGTTTTGCATTAGCTCATTCGGATTGTACATATTAGTATTTTTATTTAAGATAGCATTATTACTTGCCCATACGCATAGAGCACTAGGTTAGTTTTATCGGAGTTCGATATTACAATGGATCTGTTTAGGACAGTTTAATTTTGTGTAAGTGAACAATGTTAATCTACACCTGCTCATACCTATTCAAGGCAGTCCTGTTCTTTACATGTCAGCTTAGGGCGTTAGCATCTACTCATGTATGTTATGTATTTAGTTAGGTCTGTTTTGAGAAGCTTACTACTCTGTCTGTAAACATGTTCATTGACACCTGCTCATTGTTGTCCTATTCAGCGCAGCATATGTATGGGGCAGCAGTTAGTCCACAGGTCAGCATAGGGTTCTAATACCTTTTCATTTGTGTCTAATATCTTGCACTTTATTTGATCTGTTTAGCCTAATATTTATTTTATGTTTATATATCAGCACAGATCAGGGTTTTGTACTCTCGTTAGTCCTGATTAGAGCAGTTTTGTTATATATGTCTGAACAGTCTGATAACCTTGCTCAATAACACATGCTTCACTATGTATGTTTAGGGCAGTTTTATTGACATGTACCATTCATTAGCATCTGCCCAAATTGGAATAATTTAATTTGTGGTCTAAACTGAGCTAATAAGTTCCATTAGCATTGCTCCCATAATTGGGATGTATATATATATATATATATATATATATATATATATATATATATATATGCAAAGTCCAAACTTCTCATAGCTTTGTAACAAGCACGGTAGCCAGAGCAGAAGCTTCTATGTCTGTAATAGATATGTTTGTTCTGTAGTATCTAAAATAGAAGACTAATAGTAACATACAGAGTAATAGTACAGTGTTCAATTGCCTCTCTATTCTTATTTCTGTTATTAGATGGTAGTACAGATTCTTCCACTGTTCATAAATACATCATGTGCTTAGCTAGATCAGTCAGCAAAGTTGATCTTTGCTTAGTATAAATATACCCAACCCTAAATCCTTCATATATGTTGCTACCTTCTAGTGTTTATTTCATAGGTTGTTAGGGGTCCAAGAGTGGCCCAATTTGTAGCAAATTGAAGGTATATACAAAAGGGACAAAATCTGAGGTTTCACATATATTTTCAAGTCAGAATTTAGATAGTTTTAAATTATGCTTCCTTATTCACCTGACCATAGTTATGTAATTTTATTTTTGAAATGTTGTATACAATGTTCTTTTCTTTATTATGTATGACTAAGAACCTCAATAAAAATCTTTGGAAAAAAAAAAAAATAGATAAGGCCGAGATTTGACCCTTTAGGGAACTCGTTGATAAACCCTTCTCCAAACCCTCTTGGAGAAAAGACAAAATTCTAGGAATCCTAACTCTACTCCATGAGTAGCCTTTGGATTCACACCAATAGAGATATTTACGCCATATCTTATGGTAAATCGTTCTAGTTACAGGCTTACGAGCCTGAATCATGGTTTCTATGACCGAGTCAGAAAACCCCCGCTTGGACAAGATTAAGCGTTCAATCTCCAAGCAGTCAGCTTCAGAGAAACTAGATTTGGGTGAAGGAAGGGCCCTTGAATGAATTAGAAGGTCCTTCCTCAACTGAAGTCTCCAAGGTGGCAGAGATGACATGTCCACCAGATCTGCATACCAAATCCTGCGAGGCCAAGCCGGAGAAAGGAGAATCACCAACGCCCTCTCCTGCTTGATTCGAGCAATGACCCGAGGAAGAAATTATTAATCAGTACAGAAGGAGCGGAACCTTCTAATGTAGTATCAGAGTTCTCCATAGCTAAGATATATTCACAGAAGGACAGACAAAAAGTAAACGCTTTTAATAAAAAAATGGCACCTTTAGAATTCCAATGGCTGGGGCACTCACCACCTCCTAGACCCACACAGCGAACAGTGAAAACACTTTCCTTAGGAGTGATGGCCGCTGCAGGATCGTAGGAAATAAAAGCACCACACCCGGTCACGTGGTGCGTAGGACAGGACTTCCCCTGATATGAAAAAGGCGCAAAGCTATTATGAGCTGCGCAACACTCAAAAAAAAAAAAAAAAAAAAGAGAAACCCGTTTGTTCCAAGCCAAAAGCACACAGTCTATGAGCCCCAAAATACTCTCACATTAAAGCGGTTATAAATAACCCCAAGCTGTTCAAATAATCTCCCTGAAGGAGATATTAACCCTTGATCCTATCGAGGTATAAAGGAGCCACACTGTGACCCTGTATAGAAAAAGTGTAAAACGGTCTTAACCTCCAGGATCCATACTGGGGAACAGGCACAACCTCTGAAGTGTCAATACTGGTTGCTCAGGAGCTGTTAGGCGACAGAGTCTGGAGATGCAGGAAAGTTTTTTCTGGGAACCCATCCAGACTAACTTTCATCATATAAGATATGATTACTTAAAACTCCAGTCTTTTCTTGAAGGGAATATACCCATTACAGAACTATCCAAATCTTCTGACACTTATCAGCCATCTCCTATAGTGATGAAAGGCAAAGAATGACTGGGGGATAGGGGAAGTGCGAGAGATATTTAAGCCTTTGGCTGGGGTGTCTGCCTCCTCCTGGTGGCCAGGTGTTGTTTTTCCCAACAGTAAGGAATGAAGTCGTGGACTCTCCCTGTCTTATGGAAGGAAATATACACACACACACACACATACATATACACACACACTTATACACACATACAGTATATACATATGCACACACATATACACATACAGTATATACATATACACACACACACATATACACATACAGTATATACATACATATAACAGAATTTATGTTTACCTGATAAATTACTTTCTCCAACGGTGTGTCCGGTCCACGGCGTCATCCTTACTTGTGGGATATTCTCTTCCCCAACAGGAAATGGCAAAGAGCCCAGCAAAGCTGGTCACATGATCCCTCCTAGGCTCCGCCTACCCCAGTCATTCGACCGACGTTAAGGAGGAATATTTGCATAGGAGAAACCATATGGTACCGTGGTGACTGTAGTTAAAGAAAATAAATTATCAGACCTGATTAAAAAACCAGGGCGGGCCGTGGACCGGACACACCGTTGGAGAAAGTAATTTATCAGGTAAACATAAATTCTGTTTTCTCCAACATAGGTGTGTCCGGTCCACGGCGTCATCCTTACTTGTGGGAACCAATACCAAAGCTTTAGGACACGGATGAAGGGAGGGAGCAAATCAGGTCACCTAAATGGAAGGCACCACGGCTTGCAAAACCTTTCTCCCAAAAATAGCCTCAGAAGAAGCAAAAGTATCAAACTTGTAAAATTTGGTAAAAGTGTGCAGTGAAGACCAAGTCGCTGCCCTACATATCTGATCAACAGAAGCCTCGTTCTTGAAGGCCCATGTGGAAGCCACAGCCCTAGTGGAATGAGCTGTGATTCTTTCGGGAGGCTGCCGTCCGGCAGTCTCGTAAGCCAATCTGATGATGCTTTTAATCCAAAAAGAGAGAGAGGTAGAAGTTGCTTTTTGACCTCTCCTTTTACCGGAATAAACAACAAACAAGGAAGATGTTTGTCTAAAATCCTTTGTAGCATCTAAATAGAATTTTAGAGCGCGAACAACATCCAAATTGTGCAACAAACGTTCCTTCTTTGAAACTGGTTTCGGACACAGAGAAGGTACGATAATCTCCTGGTTAATGTTTTTGTTAGAAACAACTTTTGGAAGAAAACCAGGTTTAGTACGTAAAACCACCTTATCTGCATGGAACACCAGATAAGGAGGAGAACACTGCAGAGCAGATAATTCTGAAACTCTTCTGGCAGAAGAAATTGCAACTAAAAACAAAACTTTCCAAGATAATAATTTAATATCAACGGAATGCAAGGGTTCAAACGGAACCCCCTGAAGAACTGAAAGAACTAAATTGAGACTCCAAGGAGGAGTCAAAGGTTTGTAAACAGGCTTAATTCTAACCAGAGCCTGAACAAAAGCTTGAACATCTGGCACAGCAGCCAGTTTTTTGTGAAGTAACACCGACAAGGCAGAAATCTGTCCCTTCAGGGAACTTGCAGATAATCCTTTTTCCAATCCTTCTTGAAGGAAGGATAGGATCCTAGGAATCTTAACCTTGTCCCAAGGGAATCCTTTAGATTCACACCAACAGATATATTTTTTCCAAATTTTGTGGTAAATCTTTCTAGTTACAGGCTTTCTGGCCTGAACAAGAGTATCGATAACAGAATCTGAGAACCCTCGCTTCGATAAAATCAAGCGTTCAATCTCCAAGCAGTCAGCTGGAGTGAAACCAGATTCGGATGTTCGAACGGACCCTGAACAAGAAGGTCTCGTCTCAAAGGTAGCTTCCAAGGTGGAGCCGATGACATATTCACCAGATCTGCATACCAAGTCCTGCGTGGCCACGCAGGAGCTATCAAGATCACCGACGCCCTCTCCTGATTGATCCTGGCTACCAGCCTGGGGATGAGAGGAAAGGGCGGGAACACATAAGCTAGTTTGAAGGTCCAAGGTGCTACTAGTGCATCCACTAGAGCCGCCTTGGGATCCCTGGATCTGGACCCGTAGCAAGGAACTTTGAAGTTCTGACGAGAGGCCATCAGATCCATGTCTGGAATGCCCCACAGCTGAGTGACTTGGGCAAAGATTTCCGGATGGAGTTCCCACTCCCCCGGATGCAATGTCTGACGACTCAGAAAATCCGCTTCCCAATTTTCCACTCCTGGGATGTGGATAGCAGACAGGTGGCAGGAGTGAGACTCCGCCCATAGAATGATTTTGGTCACTTCTTCCATCGCTAGGGAACTCCTTGTTCCCCCCTGATGGTTGATGTACGCAACAGTTGTCATGTTGTCTGATTGAAACCGTATGAACTTGGCCCTCGCTAGCTGAGGCCAAGCCTTGAGAGCATTGAATATCGCTCTCAGTTCCAGAATATTTATCGGTAGAAGAGATTCTTCCCGAGACCAAAGACCCTGAGCTTTCAGGGATCCCCAGACCGCGCCCCAGCCCATCAGACTGGCGTCGGTCGTGACAATGACCCACTCTGGTCTGCGGAATGTCATCCCTTGTGACAGGTTGTCCAGGGACAGCCACCAACGGAGTGAGTCTCTGGTCCTCTGATTTACTTGTATCTTCGGAGAC
This sequence comes from Bombina bombina, assembly GCF_027579735.1. Classification (NCBI taxonomy): domain Eukaryota; kingdom Metazoa; phylum Chordata; class Amphibia; order Anura; family Bombinatoridae; genus Bombina; species Bombina bombina. The sequence continues at coordinate 1,124,259,957 of NC_069502.1, read as the reverse complement.
AAGTCTGTATAGTCCCCATTCCACTGACTGAGCATGCACAGTTGTAATGGTCTTAGATGAATGCGCGCAAAAGGAACTATGTCCATTGCCGCTACCATCAACCCGATCACTTCCATGCACTGAGCTATGGAAGGAAGAGGAACGGAATGAAGTATCCGACACGAGTCTAGAAGTTTTGTTTTTCTGGCCTCTGTTAGAAAAATCCTCATTTCTAAGGAGTCTATAATTGTTCCCAAGAAGGGAACCCTTGTTGACGGGGATAGAGAACTCTTTTCCACGTTCACTTTCCATCCGTGAGATCTGAGAAAGGCCAGGACGATGTCCGTGTGAGCCTTTGCTTGAGGAAGGGACGACGCTTGAATCAAAATGTCGTCCAAGTAAGGTACTACAGCAATGCCCCTTGGTCTTAGCACAGCTAGAAGGGACCCTAGTACCTTTGTGAAAATCCTTGGAGCAGTGGCTAATCCGAAAGGAAGCGCCACGAACTGGTAATGTTTGTCCAGGAATGCGAACCTTAGGAACCGATGATGTTCCTTGTGGATAGGAATATGTAGATACGCATCCTTTAAATCCACCGTGGTCATGAATTGACCTTCCTGGATGGAAGGAAGAATAGTTCGAATGGTTTCCATCTTGAACGATGGAACCTTGAGAAACTTGTTTAAGATCTTGAGATCTAAGATTGGTCTGAACGTTCCCTCTTTTTTGGGAACTATGAACAGATTGGAGTAGAACCCCATCCCTTGTTCTCTTAATGGAACAGGATGAATCACTCCCATTTTTAACAGGTCTTCTACACAATGTAAGAATGCCTGTCTTTTTATGTGGTCTGAAGACAACTGAGACCTGTGGAACCTCCCCCTTGGGGGAAGTCCCTTGAATTCCAGAAGATAACCTTGGGAGACTATTTCTAGCGCCCAAGGATCCAGAACATCTCTTGCCCAAGCCTGAGCGAAGAGAGAGAGTCTGCCCCCCACCAGATCCGGTCCCGGATCGGGGGCCAACATTTCATGCAGTCTTGGTAGCAGTGGCAGGTTTCTTGGCCTGCTTTCCTTTGTTCCAGCCTTGCATTGGTCTCCAAGCTGGCTTGGCTTGAGAAGTATTACCCTCTTGCTTAGAGGACGTAGCACCTTGGGCTGGTCCGTTTCTACGAAAGGGACGAAAAACAGAATTTATGTTTACCTGATAAATTACTTTCTCCAACGGTGTGTCCGGTCCACGGCGTCATCCTTACTTGTGGGATATTCTCTTCCCCAACAGGAAATGGCAAAGAGCCCAGCAAAGCTGGTCACATGATCCCTCCTAGGCTCCGCCTACCCCAGTCATTCGACCGACGTTAAGGAGGAATATTTGCATAGGAGAAACCATATGTTACCGTGGTGACTGTAGTTAAAGAAAATAAATTATCAGACCTGATTAAAAAAACCAGGGCGGGCCGTGGACCGGACACACCGTTGGAGAAAGTAATTTATCAGGTAAACATAAATTCTGTTTTCTCCAACATAGGTGTGTCCGGTCCACGGCGTCATCCTTACTTGTGGGAACCAATACCAAAGCTTTAGGACACGGATGAAGGGAGGGAGCAAATCAGGTCACCTAAATGGAAGGCACCACGGCTTGCAAAACCTTTCTCCCAAAAATAGCCTCAGAAGAAGCAAAAGTATCAAATTTGTAAAATTTAGAAAAAGTGTGCAGTGAAGACCAAGTCGCTGCCTTACATATCTGATCAACAGAAGCCTCGTTCTTGAAGGCCCATGTGGAAGCCACAGCCCTAGTGGAGTGAGCTGTGATTCTTTCAGGAGGCTGCCGTCCGGCAGTCTCATAAGCCAATCGGATAATGCTTTTAATCCAGAAGGAGAGAGAGGTAGAAGTTGCTTTTTGACCTCTCCGTTTACCAGAATAAACAACAAACAAAGACAAAGTTTGTCTGAAATCCTTAGTAGCTGCTAAGTAAAATTTGAGAGCACGAACTACATCCAAGTTGTGCAACAAACGTTCCTTCTTTGAAACTGGATTAGGACACAAAGAAGGCACAACTATCTCCTGGTTAATGTTTTTGTTAGAAACAACTTTTGGAAGAAAACCAGGTTCAGTACGCAAAACCACCTTATCTGCATGGAACACCAGATAAGGAGAAGAACACTGCAGAGCAGATAATTCTGAAACTCTTCTAGCAGAAGAAATTGCAACCAAAAACAAAACTTTCCAAGATAATAACTTAATATCAACGGAATGTAAGGGTTCAAACGGAACCCCCTGAAGAACTGAAAGAACTAGGTTGAGACTCCAAGGAGGAGTCAAAATTTTGTAAACAGGCTTGATTCTAACCAGAGCCTGAACAAAGGCTAGAACATCTGGCACAGCTGCCAGCTTTTTGTGAAGTAACACAGACAAGGCAGAAATCTGTCCCATCAAGGAACTTGCAGATAAACCTTTTTCCAATCCTTCTCGAAGGAAGGATAGACTCTTAGGAATCTTAACCTTGTCCCAAGGGAATCCTGCAGATTCACACCAACAGATATACCAAATTATGTGGTAATTTTTCTGGTTACAGGCTTTCAGGCCTGAACAAGAGTATTAATAACAGAATCTGAGAACCCTCGCTTTGATAAGATCAAGCGTTCAATCTCCAAGCAGTCAGCTGGAGTGGGTCGAACGGACCTAGAACAAGAAGGTCTCGTCTCAAAGGTAGCTTCCATGGTGGAGCCGATGACATATTCACCAGATCTGCATACCAAGTCCTGCGTGGCCACGCAGGAGCTATCAAAATCACCGACGCCCTCTCCTGATTGATCCTGGCTACCAGCCTGGGGATGAGAGGAAACGGCGGGAACACATAAGCTAGTTTGAAGGTCCAAGGTGCTACTAGTGCATCCACTAGAGCCGCCTTGGGATCCCTGGATCTGTACCCGTAGTAAGGAACTCTGAAGTTCTGACGAGAGGCCATCAGATCCATGTCTGGAATGCCCCACGGTTGAGTGACTTGGGCAAAGATTTCCGGATGGAGTTCCCACTCCCCCGGATGCAATGTCTGACGACTCAGAAAATCCGCTTCCCAATTTTCCACTCCTGGGATGTGGATAGCAGACAGGTGGCAGGAGTGAGACTCCGCCCATAGAATGATTTTGGTCACTTCTTCCATCGCTAGGGAACTCCTTGTTCCCCCCTGATGGTTGATGTATGAACTTGGCCCTCGCTAGCTGAGGCCAAGCTTTGAGAGCATTGAATATCTTCGGAGACAAGTCTGAATAGTCCCCATTCCACTGACTGAGCATGAACAGTTGTAATGGTCTTAGATGAATGCGCACAAAAGGAACTATGTCCATTGCCGCTACCATCAAACCTATCACTTCCATGCACTGCGCTATGGAAGGAAGAGGAACGGAATGAAGTATCCGACAAGAGTCTAGAAGTTTTGTTTTTCTGGCTTCTGTCAGAAAAATCCTCATTTCTAAGGAGTCTATTATAGTTCCCAAGAAGGGAACCCTCGTTGACGGAGATAGAGAACTCTTTTCCACGTTCACTTTCCATCCGTGAGATCTGAGAAAGGCCAGGACAATGTCCGTGTGAGCCTTTACTTGAGGAAGGGACGACGCTCGAATCAGAATGTCGTCCAAGTAAGGTACTACAGCAATGCCCCTTGGTCTTAGTACCTATGAGAAAATCCTAGGAGCAGTGGCTAATCCGAAAGAAAACGCCACGAACTGGAAATGCTTGTCCAGGAATGCAAACCTTAGGAACCGATGATGTTCCTTATGGATAGGAATATGTAGATACGCATCCTTGAAATCCACCTTGGTCATGAATTGACCTTCCTGGATGGAAGGAAGAAGTGTTCGAATGGTTTCCATCTTGAACGATGGAACCTTGAGAAACTTGTTCAAGATCTTGAGATCTAAGATTGGTCTGAACGTTCCCTCTTTTTTGGGAACTATGAACAGATTGGAGTAGAACCCCATCCCTTGTTCTCCTAATGGAACAGGATGAATCACTCCCATTTTTAGCAGGTCTTCTACCCAATGTAAGAATGCCTGTCTTCTTATGTGGTCTGAAGACAACTGAGACCTGTGGAACCTCCCCCTTGGAGGAAGCCCCTTGAACTCCAGAGAATAACCTTGGGAGACTATTTCTAGCGCCCAAGGATCCAGAACATCTCTTGCCCCAGCCTGAGCAAAGAGAGAGAGTCTGCCCCCCACCAGATCCGGTCCCGGATCGGGGGCCCGCATTTCATGCTGTCTTGGTAGCAGTGGCAGGTTTCCTGGCCTGCTTTCCTTTGTTCCAGCCTTGCATAGGTCTCCAGGCTGGATTGGCTTGAGAAGTATTACCTTCCTGCTTAGAGGACGTAGCCCTTGGGGCTGATCCGTTTCTGCGAAAGGGACAAAACTTAGGTTTATTTTTGGTCTTGAAAAGACCTATCCTGAGGAAGGGCGTGGCCCTTGCCCCCAGTGATATCAGAGATAATCTCTTTCAAGTCAGGGCCAAAGAGTGTTTTTCCCCTTGAAAGGAATGTCAAGCAATTTGTTCTTGGAAGATGCATCCGCTGCCCAAGATTTTAACCAAAGCGCTCTGCGCCACAATAGCAAACCCAGAATTTTTTCGCCGCTAACCTAGCCAATTGCAAGGTGGCGTCTAGGGTGAAAGAATTAGCCAATTTAAGAGCACGAATTCTGTCCATAATCTCCTCATAAGAAGAAGAATTACTAATAATCGCCTTTCCTAGCTCATCAAACTAGAAACACGCGGCTGCAGTGACAGGGACAATGCATGCAATTGGTTGTAGAAGGGAACCTTGCTGAACAAACATCTTTAGCAGACCTTCTAATTTTTTATCCATAGGATCTTGGAAAGCACAACTATCTTCTATGGGTATAGTGGCGCGCTTGTGTAGAGTAGAAACCGCCCCCTCGACCTTGGGGACTGTCTGCCATCAGTCCTTTCTGGGGTCGACTATAGGAAAACAATTTTATAAATATGGGGGGAGGTACTAAAGGTATACCGGGCCTGTCCCATTCTTTACTAACAATGTACGCCACCCGCTTGGATATAGGAAAAGCTTCGGGGGGCCCCGGGGCCTCTAAGAACTTTTCCATTTTACATAGTGGTTCTGGAATGACCAGATAATCACAATCATCCAAATTGGATAACACCTCCTTAAGCAGAGCGCGGAGATGTTCCAACTTAAATTTAAAAGTAATCACATCAGGTTCAGCTTGTTGAGAAATGTTTCCTGAATCTGAAATTTCTCCCTCAGACAAAACCTCCCTGGCCCCCTCAGACTGGTGTAGGGGCCCTTGAGAAACCATATCATCAGCGTTCTCATGCTCTACAGAATTTTCTAAAACAGAGCAGTCGCGCTGTCGCTGATAAGTGGGCATATTGGCTAAAATGTTTTTGATAGAATTATCCATTACAGCCGTTAAATGTTGCATAGTAAGGAGTATTGGCGCACTAGATGTACTAGGGGCCTCCTGTATGGGCAAGACTGGTGTAGACGAAGGAGGGGATGATGCAGTACCATGCTTACTCCCCTCACTTGAGGAATCATCTTGGGCATCATTTTTACTAAATTTTTGTATGACATAAAATACATATAGTTAAATGAGAAGGAACCTTGGTTTCCCCACAGTCAGAACACAATCTATCTGGTAGTTCAGACATGTTAAACAGGCATAAACTTGATAACAAAGCACAAAAAACGTTTTAAAATAAAACCGTTACTGTCACTTTAAATTTTAAACTAAACACACTTTATTACTGCAATTGCGAAAAAGTATGAAGGAATTGTTCAAAATTCACCAAAATTTCACCACAGTGTCTTAAAGCCTTAAAAGTATTGCACACCAAATTTGGAAGCTTTAACCCTTAAAATAACGGAACCGGAGCCGTTTTTATATTTAACCCCTTTACAGTCCCTGGAATCTGCTTTGCTGAGACCCAACCAAGCCCAAAGGGGAATACGATACCAAATGATGCCTTCAGAAAGACTTTTCTATGTAACAGAGCTCCACACACATGCAGCTGCATGCCATGCTGTCCTCAAAAACAAGTGCGCCATACCGGCGCGAAAATGAGGCTCTGACTATGATTAGGGAAAGCCCCTAAAGAATAAGGTGTCAAAAACAGTGCCTGCCGATATAATCATATCAAAATACCCAGAATAAATGATTCCTCAAGGCTAAATATGTGTTAATAATGAATCGATTTAGCCCAGAAAAAGTCTACAGTCTTAATAAGCCCTTGTGAAGCCCTTATTTACTATCTTAATAAACATGGCTTACCGGATCCCATAGGGAAAATGACAGCTTCCAGCATTACATCGTCTTGTTAGAATGTGTCATACCTCAAGCAGTAAGAGACTGCACACTGTTCCCCCAACTGAAGTTAATTGCTCTCAACAGTCCTGTGTGGAACAGCCATGGATTTTAGTTACGGTGCTAAAATCATTTTCCTCATACAAACAGAAATCTTCATCTCTTTTCTGTTTCTGAGTAAATAGTACATACCAGCACTATTTTAAAATAACAAACTCTTGATTGAATAATAAAAACTACAGTTAAACACTAAAAAACTCTAAGCCATCTCCGTGGAGATGTTGCCTGTACAACGGCAAAGAGAATGACTGGGGTAGGCGGAGCCTAGGAGGGATCATGTGACCAGCTTTGCTGGGCTCTTTGCCATTTCCTGTTGGGGAAGAGAATATCCCACAAGTAAGGATGACGCCGTGGACCGGACACACCTATGTTGGAGAAATTAGGTTTATTTTTTGCCTTGAAAGGCCGATCCTGAGGAAGGGCGTGGCCCTTACCCCCAGTGATATCAGAGATAATCTCTTTCAAGTCAGGGCCAAACAGCGTTTTCCCCTTGAAAGGAATGTTAAGTAGCTTGTTCTTGGAAGACGCATCAGCCGACCAAGATTTCAACCAAAGCGCTCTGCGCGCCACAATAGCAAACCCAGAATTCTTAGCCGCTAACCTAGCCAATTGCAAAGTGGCGTCGAGGGTGAAAGAATTAGCCAATTTGAGAGCATTGATTCTGTCCATAATCTCCTCATAAGGAGGAGAATCACTATCGACCGCCTTTATCAGCTCATCGAACCAGAAACATGCGGCTGTAGCGACAGGGACAATGCATGAAATTGGTTGTAGAAGGTAACCCTGCTGAACAAACATCTTTTTAAGCAAACCTTCTAATTTTTTATCCATAGGATCTTTGAAAGCACAACTATCCTCTATGGGTATAGTGGTGCGTTTGTTTAAAGTGGAAACCGCTCCCTCGACCTTGGGGACTGTCTGCCATAAGTCCTTTCTGGGGTCGACCATAGGAAACAATTTTTTAAATATGGGGGGAGGGACGAAAGGAATACCTGGCCTCTCCCATTCTTTATTAACAATGTCCGCCACCCGCTTGGGTATAGGAAAAGCTTCTGGGAGCCCCGGCACCTCTAGGAACTTGTCCATTTTACATAGTTTCTCTGGGATGACCAACTTGTCACAATCATCCAAAGTGGATAATACCTCCTTAAGCAGAATGCGGAGATGTTCCAACTTAAATTTAAATGCAATCACATCAGGTTCAGCCTGTTGAGAAATGTTCCCTGAATCAGTAATTTCTCCCTCAGACAAAACCTCCCTGGCCCCATCAGACTGGGTTAGGGGCCCTTCAGAGATATTAATATCAGCGTCGTCATGCTCTTCAGTATCTAAAACAGAGCAGCCGCGCTTACGCTGACAAGTGTTTATCTTGGCTAAAATGTTTTTGACAGAATTATCCATTACAGCCGTTAATTGTTGCATAGTAAGGAGTATTGGCGCGCTAGATGTACTAGGGGCCTCCTGAGTGGGCAAGACTCGTGTAGACGAAGGAGGGAATGATGCAGTACCATGCTTACTCCCCTCACTTGAGGAATCATCTTGGGCATCATTGTCATTATCACATAAATCACATTTATTTAAATGAATAGGAATTCTGGCTTCCCCACATTCAGAACACAGTCTATCTGGTAGTTCAGACATGTTAAACAGGCATAAACTTGATAACAAAGTACAAAAACGTTTTAAAATAAAACCGTTACTGTCACTTTAAATTTTAAACTGAACACACTTTATTACTGCAATTGCGAAAAAACATGAAGGAATTGTTCAAAATTTATCAAATTTTCACCACAGTGTCTTAAAGCCTTAAAAGTATTGCACACCAAATTTGGAAGCTTTAACCCTTAAAATAACGGAACCGGAGCCGTTTTAAAGTTTAACCCCTTTACAGTCCCTGGTATCTGCTTTGCTGAGACCCAACCAAGCCCAAAGGGGAATACGATACCAAATGACGCCTTCAGAAAGTCTTTTCTAAGTATCAGAGCTCCTCTCACATGCGACTGCATGCCATGCCTCTCAAAAACAAGTGCGCCACACCGGCGCGAAAATGAGGCTCTGCTTATGCTTTGGGAAAGCCCCTAAGGAATAAGGTGTCTAATACAGTGCCTGCCGATATTATTATATCAAAATACCCAGATAAAATGATTCCTCAAGGCTAAATATGTGTTAATAATGAATCGATTTAGCCCAGAAAAAGTCTACAGTCTTAATAAGCCCTTGTGAAGCCCTTATTTACGATCGTAATAAACATGGCTTACCGGATCCCATAGGGAAAATGACAGCTTCCAGCATTACATCGTCTTGTTAGAATGTGTCATACCTCAAGCAGCAAGAGACTGCACACTGTTCCCCCAACTGAAGTAAATTGCTCTCAACAGTCCTGTGTGGAACAGCCATGGATTTTAGTTACGGTTGCTAAAATCATTTTCCTCATACAAACAGAAATCTTCATCTCTTTTCTGTTTCTGAGTAAATAGTACATACCAGCACTATTTCAAAATAACAAACTCTTGATTGAATAATAAAAACTACAGTTAAACACTAAAAAACTCTAAGCCATCTCCGTGGAGATGTTGCCTGTACAACGGCAAAGAGAATGACTGGGGTAGGCGGAGCCTAGGAGGGATCATGTGACCAGCTTTGCTGGGCTCTTTGCCATTTCCTGTTGGGGAAGAGAATATCCCACAAGTAAGGATGACGCCGTGGACCGGACACACCTATGTTGGAGAAATATATATATATATATATATATATATATATATATATATATATATATATATATATATATATATATACACACACACACAAATGCAAAAAAAGTGGCACACACTACTATAGCAACTACCCGGTGCACTGCAAATAGAAAGTAGTATGTAGGTAGGATATCCAGATGCACACTTAGCCTCAGTGTTTAGAAGTATCCGGAAAGAAGCAGGCAACACAGGAATTTCATTCAAACGAAAAAGGCTTTATTCCAATCCTTGGAACAAACAGCAGGGCCTTAACCCATTATGGGTTAAGGCCCTGCTGTTTGTTCCAAGGATTGGAATAAAGCCTTTTTCGTTTGAATGAAATTCCTGTGTTGCCTGCTTCTTTCCGGATACTTCTAAACACTGAGGCTAACAGGCCCATTTATCAAGCTCCGTACGGAGCTTGAAGGGCCGTGTTTCTGGCGAGTCTTCAGACTCGCCAGAAACACAAGTTATGAAGCAGCGGTCTAAAGACCGCTGCTTCATAACCCTGTCCGCCTGCTCTGAGCAGGCGGACAGGAATCACCGGAAATCAACCCGATCGAATACGATCGGGTTGATTGACAGCTCCCTGCTGGCGGCCGATTGGCCGCGAGTCAGCAGGGGGCGGCGTTGCACCAGCAGCTCTTGTGAGCTGCTGGTGCAATGTTAAATGTGGAGAGCGTATTGCTCTCCGCATTTAGCGAGGTCTTGCGGACCTGATCCGCAGTGTCGGATCAGGTCCGCAAGCCCTTTGATAAATGGGCCCCATGTGTGCATCTGGATATCCTACATATATATATATATAAATATTTTAGACAGAGTGCACTCCAGAACGTGATCCGCAACAGCCTTGGGTGCTATTCAAAATCAGTATAGCAAGCAAACATGAAGCACTCCAAAGGTCTTATATATTTTTCACTTTATTGTGAACGTTTTCGGGCGTAAAATAGCCAACGTTCACAATAAAGTGAAAAATATATAAGAGCTTTGGAGTGCTTCATGTTTGCTTGATAGATATATATATATATATATATACACACATACAGTATATACATATACACACATACAGTATATACACATACACACACATATATATATATATATATATATACACATACAGTATATATACATACACACACACACACATATATATATATACACATACAGTATATATACACACACACACATATATATATACACATACAGTATATACATATACACACACACATATATATACACATACAGTATATATACACACACACACACATATATATACACATACAGTATATACATATACACACACACATATATATATATATATATACACACACATACAGTATATACATATACAGTATATACATATACACACACATACAGTATATACATATACACATATATATATATATATATATATATACACACACATACAGTATATACATATACACACACATATATATATATATATATATAAACATACAGTATATATATACACACACACACATATATATATATATATATATATATACACACACAGACATACAGTATATACATACACACACACATATATATATATATATATATATATATATACACACACACATACAGTATATACATACACACACATACAGTATATACATACACACACATATATATATATATATATATATACACATATACACACACACACACATACAGTATATACATACACACACACACACAGTCAATTCAGTAGCTCTATGCACTCACTGTTATTGGCTAATCTTTCTGGGTTATCTACTTAGTTAAAGGGACATGAAAACCCCCAAAAATATTTCATGATATAGGTGGAACATACAATTTATAAACTTTTGAGTTTACTTCTATTATCTAATTTGTTTCATTCTCTTAGTATAATTTGTTGAAGCAGCAGCAATGCACTACTGGTTTCTAACTGAACACATGGGTGAGCCAATGACAATCTGTATATATATATGCAGCCAAAAATCAGCAGCTAGAACCTAGGTCCTTTGCGGCTCCTGAGCTTACCGAGATAAACCTTTCAGCAAAAGGATACCAAGAGAAGGAAGCAAATTAAATAATAAAAGTACATTTGAAAGTTGTTTAAAACTGTATGCTCTATCTAAACCATAAATGTCTAATTATGGCTTTATTGTCCCTTTAATATGTAGACATACTTTGAAACGAAGAGGCACTCTCAGGGCTTGAAGTTTCAATGCATCTTCAACTTGTTACTTTCTTATTTATACATTAATTTGTCTGGTCAACGTTTCGATCTCTAGTCAAGACCAATTGTGTATCTTATGTTCAACTTATTTTCTCTGTTGTAGGATACCAAGAGAATGAAGAACATTTCATAACAGAAGTAAATTGCTCCATCCGAACCATAACAGTTTCATTGTGACTTTCATGTTTGCTTCAAGTTAGAGAATGTGTCATTGTGACTACTTAGAGGACATAAAGTAGCATTTCCATAGACCTGTACCTCTCCTATATATGCTGTATATTCAATAAGTAGTTTAAAGGGACATGAAACCCAAACATTTTCTTTTATGATTTAGAAAGAACATACAATTTTAAAAAAGGTTCTACTTTACTTCTATTATCTAATTTGCTTCATTCTCTTGATATTCTTTGCTGAAAAGCATATCTAGATAGGCTCATTAGCTGCTGATTGGTGGCTGCACATAGATGCCTCATGTGATTGGCTCACCCATGTACATTGCTATTTCTTCAACAAAGGATATCTAAAGAATGAAAAAAAATAGATAATAGAAGTAAATTGGAATGCTGTTTAAAATTGTATTCCCTACCTGAATCATGAAAGAAAAATGTTTGGGTTTAGTGTCCATTTAAGAGAAATTTTTTTTTTTTTTAATTTTACCTCATCTCCGGCAGAAATCTCCTGCACCGCCCGCACGTCAGCAGTTGTTCCTCTGTATGTGACAATTACATTGGGGCAGCAGCTGTGATTCATCAGTGCAACACTGCAAATAAAAAAGAGAAACAATCAGCATCTTTTAAAATGTTTTATGTTTTTTTGTTTTAAATTTAAGAACCAACTAGAACAAAAAAACAAAACAAAAGGTGACATGAGTGACATTCTGTGTGACATTATAGCTTCACACTATAAAGTGTTTAATCCCTAAAAGGCTCATAAAACTCAAAATGTAAATAAAATATTTAAAAGTGCTGCCATCTAGTGCTCTTTTAAATGTATAACATCCATGCAAAACTGCTGCCATATATTGCCGCAGTCACATGGGACGCTCCTAAGCTTATTTTCAACAAAGTATACCAAGAAAACGAAGAAAATGTAATAATAGAAGTAAATTGGAATCTTGTTTAAAATTGTAAGTCTGAATCACAAAAAAAAAAATAATTTAGCTTCATATCCCTTTAAAAGGGACTTGTAATTAACAACATCTTTTGTGCAGTCTTCTAACATAGCTCAGACTCTGCTGATCTGTTAATAAATTAAAATACATTAATGCCTTGTTTGATGCAATTGGTTTTTCTATTGTTAAAACTCTACCCATGCTATTTTAAACAGCTTTCCAATTTACTTCTATTATCAAATTTACTTTGTATTCTTGGTATTTGTTGAAAATTAAGGTCAGAAGAACTGGGAGCTAGCTGAACACATCTGGTGAGCCAATGACAATATGAATGTATGTGCAGCCACCAAACAGCTAGCTCCCAGTAGTGCGTTGTTGCTCCTGATTTTACCTAGGTATACTTTTAAATAAAGGATATCAATAGAACAAAGCAAATTTGAAATAGGAGTAAATTTGAAAGTTGTTCTAAGTCATAAACATTTAATTTTGACTTTACCGCCCACCTAAGCATTTAATTGGCCACTAGCAGGGTGCGTCAATCATCCAGATTGTATCCGATCGAGATGATTGCTGTCCGCCACCTCAGAAGTTAAGGAGCAGCGTTTCAGGCGAGAAACAGCTGCACCTGCAGCATAATAATTCTACCCCATAGTGTCAATATATTTACATTAGGTCTTTCAACTGAAGTAAAAAATACCTATGTTGTATGATTGTCTGGCATGCAGAATAAGAATCTCTCTAATTGCAAACAGCATTGTCTCCTCTAATCCTTTGATGAAAAAAAAACGATATCAACCGTATCTGTGCTAAGGTCAGCTGAGGAATGTAATGTACTCAGAATCACTGGAACAATTCCTTTTTATAAAAATGAGAGCTTCTCTGAGCTTTGAATAAAAGAATTATTTTGCCAGGCATTAGATTATTTTAATCCTTCCATCTCTCTTCACGGATATGCCTGGACTCCTTGCTTTTAACCTTGTACGCTGCCATATGGTCAGATACAGAACGGCTCTTTTCTGCTCTCCTGCACATAACAGCAATAAAGACATTGTGTAACCTTCCAAAATCAACACCAATGATGTATAATTAGGTCATCACAGACGAGCATTAATGTAATCAGCCTCACAGAGCTCAACTCTTCAGTTTGTTTGCAAGGGCGAGTAAAAAACTAACACACTTTCTAGTGCTACAATGCATTATAGAAGGGTGGCAATGTTATGGTTTGCACATTTTTAATGTTGCACAACACAAGCCGATTTTGCTACAACACAAAAAAAGTGTCAGCTTCAGTTTGATTCATTGTCACGATAAGTACTTAAAGGGACAGTCTACACCAGAATTTGTATTGTTTAAAAAGATAGATAATCCCTTTATTACCCATTCCCCAGTTTTGCATAACTAACAATGTTATAGTTATATTAATATATGTTTTACCTCTGTGATTCTTGTATCTAAGCCTCTGCAGACTGCTCCCTTATCTCAGTGCTTTTAACGGACATGCAGTTTAGCCAGTGCAGACTCCTAAATAACTCCACGGGGTGAGCACAATGTAATCTAATATGACACACATGAACTAGTACTGTCTAACTGCAAAACACTTTCAAAATGCTCTGAGCTAAGAGGTCGTTTTCAACGGTTTTGAAATCAGTTTGAGCTTTGCTAGGTTTAGCTTCTCAAAAATACCACTAAGGGAACAAAGCTAATTCAATAATAAAGGTAAATTAAAAAGTTGTTTAAAATTGCCTAGACTGTCACTTTAAAGGGCCAGTCAACATTGTTGTTAATGTTACATAATTCTTCCCTATGTGCAGAATTATGTAACATTAACCTAGAAATGCCTGTAAAAAAAAAAAAAGCCTCATATTAAAGATTTAACCCCCAAAACTTTTCTTCCTCGCCACCCTCTTTAGCTCTTTTCAAAAGCGCGTCACTGTCTTAAAAAAAGGGACAGTAAAGTGATCATTAGACTTTCATGATTTAGATAGAACATACAATTTTAAACAACTTTCCAATTTACTTCTTTTATTTAATGTGCTTCCTTCTTTTGTTAAAGGGACAGTCAAGTCCAAAAAAAACTAATTTTTCTAATAGGGCATGTAATTGTAAACAACTTTCCAATTTACTTTTATCACCAATTTTGCTTTGTTCTCTTGGTACTCTTAGTTGAAAGCTAAACCTAGGAGGTTCATATGCTAATTTCTTAGACCTTGAAGGCCGCCTCTAATCTAAATGCGTTTTGATAGTTTTTCACCACTAGAGGGCATTAGTTCACGTGTTTCATATAGATAACATTGAGCTCATGCAAGTGAATTTACCATGGAGACAGCTCTAATTGGCTAAAATGCAAGTCTGTCAAACGAACTGAAATAAAGGGGCAGTCTGCTGAGGCTTAGATACAAGCTAATTACAGAGGTAAAACGTGTATAATTATAACTGTTCGTTATGTAAAACTGGGGAATTGGTAATTAAGGGATTATCTATCTTTTAAAACAACAAAAATTCTGGTGTTGACTGTCCCTTTAACCTTTGCTGAAAGGTTTATCTAGGAAAGCTCAGGAGCAGCAAAGAACCTAGGTTCTAGCTGCTGATTGGTGGCTGCATATATACACAGATTGTCAGTGGCTCACCCATGTGTTCAATTAGAAACCAGTAGTGCATTGCTGCTCCTTCAACAAAGCATACGAAGAGAATGAAGCAAATTTGATTATAGAAGTAAACTGGAAAGAGAACGAAGAGGTATATACATTTTGGGGGTTTAAACCTTTAAATATGCCTCATTATTTACAGGCACCACTAGATTAATGCTATATAATTCTGCAAATAGTGCAAAATTCTGTAATATTTATAACATTGACTGGCCCTTTAACAACCCAAAACACATTTTTGGGAACTTTTCAATTGAAAACTTGGTTGCAACTGTGGTTTCCAGTGGTCAGATCCATTTTGGTTGTGCTTCCCATATTGTCTGAAACCGAGTTATCGAGAGCCAATATTGGAAAGATTGTGGTTGAAATGACAAATGGTTTAGTAGACCGTGTGACCTCTTTCTAAAAGCTGACCTTGTTTCTAATCTACAAAATAAATGCTTTACACATTTTAGGAGGGGGGGGGGGGGTCATTAAAACTAAAAAATGTTTATTCAAAATTATACATTGCAATGCTCTATTTATTTTACCTGCTTTTCCTGTAATTTAAAATTGTAGATGTTCCCACACCCCTGAGAGAAGCAGCAGTAAACTATGTAGAATGTAGGAAACTGTAGGAAACTTACATGCTGTACAGTGATTGGTTAATATGTGCAGAAGCTATATACAGGCATATCTCTGAGATGTTAAGCGTGTGTATTCATGTGTTTATATGGGTATAAATATTAGAAAAATGGTGCCAATAGACAGAGGGTTGCCACAAACCTTAAATTTGTAAAAACAAAAAATATCTGCAAATCGCAATATATATATTTTATTACTATTATTATTTTCCACAGAACTTAGTGTGTTGCACTTTCACAAGAATAATTGTGGCTCTGAAAAGAACTGATTGTGGCTTTGGCAGCTTAATTTCGCATTTGTTAGGGAACATAAAAACCAAATGCACATATCTAAAATTATATATATATATATATATATATATATATATATATATATATATATTACATACACATACATACATACATACAGTATCTCACAAAAGTGAGTACACCCCTCACATAAATATTTTATTATATCTTTATATGTGACAAAACTGAAGAAATTACACTTCGCTACAATGTAAAGTAGTGAGTGTACAGCCTGTATAACAGTGTAAATTTGCTGTCCCTTCAAAATAACTCAACACACAGCCATTAATATCTAAACCGTTGGCAACAAAAGTGAGTACACCCCTAAGTGGAAATGTCCAAATTGGGCCCAAATAGCCATTTTCCCTCCCCGGTGTCATGTTACAATATCTTAGGTGTGAATAGGCAGCAGGTGTGTTAAAATTGGTGTAATCACTCTCACACTCTCTCATACTGGTCACTGGAAGTTCAACATGGCACCTCATGGCAAAGAACTCTCGGAGGATCTGAAAAAAAGAATTGTTGCTCTACATAAAGATGGCCTAGGCTGTAAGAAGATTGCCAAGACCCTGAAACTGAGCTGCAGCACGGTGGGCAAGACCATACAGCGGTTTCACAGGACAGATTCCACTCAAATTAGGCATATCCAGAGGTTGTCTTTGGGAAATAGACGTACGAGTGCTGCCAGCATTGCTGAAGACGTTAAAGGGGTGGGGGGTCAGCCTGTCAGTGCTCAGACCATACGCCGCACACTGCATCAAACTGGTCCGCATGGCTGTTGTCCCAGAAGGAAGCCTCTTCTAAAAATGATGCACAAGAAAGCCTGCAAACAGTTTGCTGAAGACAAGCAGACTAAGGACATGGATTACTGGAACCATGTCCGTGGTCCGATGAGACCAAGATAAACGTATTTGGTTCAGATGATATCAAGCGTGTGTGGCGGCAACCAGGTGAGGAATACAAAGACAAGTGTGTCTTGCCTACAGTCAAGCATGGTGGTGGGAGTGTCATGGTCTGGACCTACATGAGTGCTGTCGGCACTGGGGAGCTACAGTTCATTAAGGAAACCATGAATGCCAACATGTACTGTGACATACTGAAGCAGACCATGACCCCCTACCTTCGGAGACTGGGCCGCAGGGCAGTATTCCAACATGATAACGACCCCAAGCACACCTCCAAGACGACCTTTGCCTTGCTAAAGAAGGACTGGCCAAGCATGTCTCCAGACCTAAACCCTATTGAGAATCTGTGGGGCATCTTTAAACGGAAGGTGGGGGAGCGCAAGGTCTCTAACATCCACCAGTTCCATGATGTCGTTATGGAGGCGTGGGAAGAGGACTCCAGTGGCAACCTGTGAAGCTCAGGTGAACTCCATGCCCAAGAGGGTTAAGGCAGTGCTGGAAAGTAATGGGGCCACACAAAATATTGACACTTTGGGACCAATTTGAACATTTCCACTTAGGGATGTACTCACTTTTCTTGCCAACGGTTTAGACATTAATGGCTGTGTGTCGAGTTATTTTGAGGGGACAGCAAATTTACACTGTTATACAGGCTGTACACTTACTACTTTACATTGTAGCAAAGTGTAATTTGTTCATATTTACAAAAATGTGAGGGGTGTATTCACTTTTGTGAGATACTACATACATTATATATATACACACACACACATATATACATACACACATATATATAAATAGACATACATACACACACATACAAACACACACTTAAAAACATACCCACACAAAGGTGCACTCTCATATCTTGTTTCACAATAGCCAGGTTGCCATAGACATTTTAACACCAATAGCAGAATAAGCAGAAGAAGGGGCACTAGCTGTGCCGAAACGTCACTAAAATAAATGTGAACTTTGTGGACTCAAGACCAATGAGGGCTGATTCTGCTATTGATATATGACATCAATACATTAAACAAATTCAAAATCATACACAGAATGCTCATTTGTGCTGGCCCTAGTAAGATTTCCTAAACCGTCTGAGAATGAGGTGACTAGATGCACCCACACGTTACCTTTTATGTGCCCTTTCCGGATTTACATACAGTTCCTAGAGATGAAGTAGTTAGTACCCTATATGGTATAAAAATAATTCAAAAGTACTGTTTTACTGTGATCATGACCTGTAAGATACACGTCACTATTGGCACAGGAAATGAGTGCAAACCTGTATTTAAAATGATCACTCAATTGATGTGAACAACATGTAAATGAACCAGGCCTTTACATTTCCACTAGAATCTTGCTCAAGCTTGTAGAAATCCCAGTTCTCGACAAACTGGCTTTAATTAGGGGTCACATGACCTGAACCCGTCACAGGAAGTAGGCAGAGTTGCACTGCCCACAATTTTTATTACTATTTAAACTTGGTAGATGGATTTATTTACAAGTTACAAAGAAACCCTGAAAATGGTTTCAACTTTGTTATGCAATTATTACTGCAGAAGAAGACATACGTGAAACACCACACCTGCTGTCACACAACCAATTGAGAGAAGGCTCTGTCAATCACCCTGGTCAGATTAGTCTGGGGTCATTTTAAACCACCAGCTCAGAAAGTGGCAGAGAGGGTAAAGGGACATGAAACCCAATTTTTTTTCTTTCGTGATGTAGATACAGCATGTGATTCCAAACAACTTTCCAATGTACGCCTATTGTCTAATTTGCTATGTTGTCTTGCTATCCTTTGCTGAAAAACACACCTAGGTAGGCTGAGGAGCAGCAATGCACTACTGGGAGCTAGCTTCTGATTGGTGGCTACATGTCATGTACACCAGATGTTCACTAGATGTGTTCCGCTAGCTTCCTGTAGTGCAAAGCTGCTCCTTCAACAAAGGATACCAAGAGAATGACACAAATTGGAAAATAGACCAACATTGTAAAGTTCTTTAGAATTTCATGCTCTAGCTCACTGGTTTTCAAACTTGTCCCCAAGCCTCCCCAACAATCCAGGTTTTCAGGATTACCTTGGATGAGAGCAGGTAAAATAACCATGTTTACTAATCAGCTAATTATTTCACCTGTGCTCTAGTTCAGATATCCTCAAAATGTGGCCTGTTAGGGAGGCCTGAGGAAAGGTTTGAAAACCAGTGCTCTATCTGAATCATGAAATATCATTTTGGGATTCCATATCCCTTTAAAGGGACACTCAAGTCAAAATTTAACATTCATGAATCAGATAGAGAACGCATTTTAAACAACTTTCCAATTTACTTCCATTAACAAAATGTGCACAGTCTTTTTATATTTACACTTTATGGGTCCCCAGCTCCTACTGAGCATGTGCAAGAAGTCACAGAATATATGTATATGCATTTATGATTGGCTGATGGCTGTCACATGATACAGGAGGAGTAGAAATAGACATAGCTTTGAAATTTGTCAGATAAAAATCTACTACTCAGTTGAAGCTCAGACTAAGTTCTATTGCATAGTTTTTTTAATCATAAATTTGTTGATTATGCAAATCTACTGTATTTACTGGTACTTTAAGAAGCCGCACAAGAACTCCAAAGCAGCATCTGCAGTTTGATAAATGAAGCCCTATGTCACCTACACTGACTACTTATTTTAGCTGAATCTGCACTAGGGAGAAAAAAAACACCAAGGACAATTTGCCTGGAGACCAAGTGTCCCCAGGGATTCAGCTCAGGACTTAACATGAAGTTTATTTATTCAGAACTCCAAAACTGGTTCAAAATAGTAGCGTAGCAAGTTTTTCAAGAAAACTATGTTTAAAGGGGACATAAAACCCAATTTTTTTCTTTCATGATTCAGATGGAAAATACAATTTTAAACAACTTTCCAATTTACCGCGATTGTCAAAATGTCTTTGTTTTTTGTTATCCTTTGTGGAAAAGCAGGAAAAAAAATCAGGAGTGTGTGCACGTGTCTTCAGCACTAAATCACAGCAGTTTTGCACCAATGTTATACATTAGCAAGAGCACAAGATGGCCACACTATTTCCTGTCATGTAGTGCCTCACCCATGTGCACGCTACCTATCCAGATATCTCTTCAGCAGAGAATAACAGAAGAACAAAGCAAATTTGATAACAGAAGTAAATTGGAAACTTTCTTAAAACTGTATTTTCTAGCTGAATCATGAAAGAACATTTTTGGGTTTCATATCCCTTTAAAGTTGATTGAAATGAAGACTATACAGCGTGAACCTTTTTTGCGCATCACTACACAGAATCTACAGCTGGCTGTAGTGAAAGCACCACATAGAAATATTAAGGGCCAAAATACTAGTGGAGTGCTAACCGTTACGCACAAGCGATAAGGGGTTTATCGCAGGCGTTTGTGCATGTCGGGTTTACCGATGGTATTACAAGTTTAACGCAAACGCGATCACTTGAGTGCAATCGCGATTTACACTAGAATGATTACTGCATCCTCAGAGCTCTGGTAAACATTTTCACAAAACAAAAAGTTGCACAAAAGCACATCAAAAATACATTACAAAGTATAGATACAGTCATACTAACACCATCTAATAAACATTATTGCACACATAAGGTTTAAGGGCTCAAAGATATTGGGTGTTAGAAAAATAAAATAAAAAATGCAGGCAAAGGGCTTTAACATAGATATACATCTCTAAAGATGTGTGTGTGTGTGTGTATATATATATATATATATATATATATATATATATATATATATATATATATATATATATATATATATATATATATATATATATATATATATATACACAGGTGGCCCTCGTTTTACAACGGTTCAATTTACACCGTTTCAGAATAACAACCTTTTTTTCCAGTCATGTGACTGCTATTGAAAAGCATTGAGAAGCAGTGCATTTATTAAAATAGCCAGTAGGTGGAGCTGTCCGCTTGTGTTGCAGCAAAGCCAAGCAAGCTGAAATTAATCAGTTTAACCAGACCTGATCTATCAAGCAGATTTCAAAGGAACAAAATCTTCCTGTCTATAAATGAGTCCATATTGGAATGCATAGAAAGAACTGTTTGCAAAAAAATGCAAGTGAAGTCTGTGTTGTGTGATTATTTTATTAGGTTTATAATGCTGTTTAGCAAATGTTTTTGTTCATTTAACTTAGTTTAATACAACACACAGAGAAAGTCCAGCACTCACTCACAAGCTCTCAGCTAAGATTAAAAGCAAAACTGGAAGGGTTAGTTACTGCCTCTGGCCAAATGGGGACAAGCTCAGGTACCACGCAAAGTTCCTTCCAAAACCTGGGTCCCTAAACCAGCCAAAACAATGTAAGCTCTCAATCAAACAAACTGGGAACAAGCGAATGGTGCACAGGCTTATGTAATCACCCTAGACCACTGGTTTTCAAACCTGTCCTCAAGCCTCAACAGTCCAGGTTTTCTGGATTACCTTGGATATGAGCAGGTAAAATAACCATTTTATTAATCAGCTTATTGTTTCACCTGTGCTCTAGTTCAGATATCCTCAAAATGTGGCCTGTAAGAGAGGCCTGAGAACAGGTTTGAAAACCAGTGTCCTAGACTCTCAGATTGGACTGGGTACACATCCCATGACCCTGCAACATGCTCAGCCCTGGGTGCTCAATGGCACTCACAGGAAGCTGTGCTGTCCCCAGAGTCACAGGCAGTTAACTGCCGACAGGTCTGGGTGCAAGGCCCATAGGGAAAATTACAAAACAAATTAATACAACACAGAGAGAAAGTCCAGCACTCACTTACAAGCTCTCAGCTAAGATTAAAAGGAAAAATGGAAGATAGTGATTACATAAGCCTGTGCATCCTTCACTTGTTCCCAGTTTGCTTGAGAGCTTGCATGGTTTGTCTGGTTTAGGGACCATGACGTGGTACCTGGGCTTGTCCCATTTGGCCAGATGCGGTAACTAACTCAACTCCTAATCTGAGCACAACCGAACGAGCGCAAAAAGCTTACTTCTAGTGCAGTTAACGCATGAGCGAGAGCGTTAAATATCGCTTCTAAATTGGGACATGTGTGTGCTCCATTCCTTTATAAGACAAAGCTATATGAATGAATGGAATCAAGCGAAAAGTAAAGGTCTAGGGAGTCTGAATTTGCAGCAATCACCTGGAACCCAATTTTCTCTTCCGATTCTATATAGGTCAATCATCTCAGTTCACAGTAACTGCTGCTTATCTCTCAACATTTACCGGAGGCTTTCTGGGATGTAGGAGGTTAAAGAGCTTGTGGAAAGTGGCCTGCTCGCATTTTGTGGGCGCGGTCATGTCAGGAAAGTGGGGCCACATGTCCGCTGTGGATGTGCTTGAGCAAGCTGAGTGAAGGTAACAGGCCAGAACTCCCAACCCATTACAATGCCACGGGATAAGGGACAGTTGGGAGGTATGTGCAGATATGAGCAAAGTAATAAGACACAATTTTAGACAAAAAAAAAAAAAACACAACATGGTAGCTCTCCTGGTGTGTGACTTTCAAAGGGACACTAAAGTCAAAATACTTTCATAATTCAGATAGAGCATGCAGTTTTACCAGACTTTCCAATTTACTTCAAAATATAACATTTTGAAGTCCTTTTTATATGCACAATTCTTACTGAGCATGAGCACAATTTTACAGTAAATAAGTATACTAGTCAGTGATTGGCTGATGGCTATCACATGATTAAAAAAATAATCTACTGCTTATTTGAATTTCAGAGTAAGTGCTATTGCATCGTCTTTTTATTATGCACTTGCTAATTATGCAGTTCTACTGTAGTTAAAGGGACACTGAACCCAATTTTTTTCTTTTGTGATTCAGATAGAGCATGACATTTTAAGCAACTTTCTAATTTACTCCTATTATCACATTTTCTTCATTCTCTTGGTATCTTTATTTGAAAAGTAAGAATGTAAGTTTAGATGCTGGCCCATTTTTGGTGAACAACCTGTGTTGTCCTTGCTGAGTGGACAGCACCAATAAACAAGTGCTGTCCATGGTCTGAACCAAAAAATAGCTGGCTCCTTAGCTTAGATGCCTTCTTTTTCAAATAAAGATAGTAAGAGACCTAAGAAAAATGTATAATTTGAGTAAATTAGAAAGTTACTTAAAATTGCATGCTCTATCTGAATCATAAAAGAAAAAAAAATTTGGGTTCCGTGTCCCTTTAACCCTTTCAGTGCTAATGACGGCTCTGAGCCGTCAGTTTCTCACTCTGGTGCTAATGACGGCTCAGAGCCGTCATGAGCACTCTCCCACCTTGAGGGAGATCTGGGGGCTCCTTACTGCTCCTACCCCGGCGATTGTGCCTGTAGAGTGACAGCCATCGCCGGGGCTTCACATGATGCGCGGTGACGTCACGCGCAATTAACGCGATGACGTCACCGCGCAACTTTATTTATACTTAACAATGTTAAGTATAGGAGGAGGGGGCATGCTGCTTAGAAGCCTGTATCTCAGGCATCTAAGCAGCTACAGACCCCCAAGACCCACTGTTGGAAAGGCAATCGCCTAACCTTTCCAACAGTGTAAGTCTTGGGAGTCTGTAAAAAAAAAAAAAAGTTAAAAAAAAATAATAATTCAAAAATAAAAAAAATATAAAAACAGAATTTATGTTTACCTGATAAATTACTTTCTCCAACGGTGTGTCCGGTCCACGGCGTCATCCTTACTTGTGGGATATTCTCTTCCCCAACAGGAAATGGCAAAGAGCCCAGCAAAGCTGGTCACATGATCCCTCCTAGGCTCCGCCTACCCCAGTCATTCGACCGACGTTAAGGAGGAATATTTGCATAGGAGAAACCATATGGTACCGTGGTGACTGTAGTTAAAGAAAATAAATTATCAGACCTGATTAAAAGAACCAGGGCGGGCCGTGGACCGGACACACCGTTGGAGAAAGTAATTTATCAGGTAAACATAAATTCTGTTTTCTCCAACATAGGTGTGTCCGGTCCACGGCGTCATCCTTACTTGTGGGAACCAATACCAAAGCTTTAGGACACGGATGAAGGGAGGGAGCAAATCAGGTCACCTAAATGGAAGGCACCACGGCTTGCAAAACCTTTCTCCCAAAAATAGCCTCAGAAGAAGCAAAAGTATCAAACTTGTAAAATTTGGTAAAAGTGTGCAGTGAAGACCAAGTCGCTGCCCTACATATCTGATCAACAGAAGCCTCGTTCTTGAAGGCCCATGTGGAAGCCACAGCCCTAGTGGAATGAGCTGTGATTCTTTCGGGAGGCTGCCGTCCGGCAGTCTCGTAAGCCAATCTGATGATGCTTTTAATCCAAAAAGAGAGAGAGGTAGAAGTTGCTTTTTGACCTCTCCTTTTACCTGAATAAACAACAAACAAGGAAGATGTTTGTCTAAAATCCTTTGTAGCATCTAAATAGAATTTTAGAGCGCGAACAACATCCAAATTGTGCAACAAACGTTCCTTCTTTGAAACTGGTTTCGGACACAGAGAAGGTACGATAATCTCCTGGTTAATGTTTTTGTTAGAAACAACTTTTGGAAGAAAACCAGGTTTAGTACGTAAAACCACCTTATCTGCATGGAACACCAGATAAGGAGGAGAACACTGCAGAGCAGATAATTCCGAAACTCTTCTAGCAGAAGAAATTGCAACTAAAAACAAAACTTTCCAAGATAATAACTTAATATCAACGGAATGTAAGGGTTCAAACGGAACCCCCTGAAGAACTGAAAGAACTAAGTTGAGACTCCAAGGAGGAGTCAAAGGTTTGTAAACAGGCTTAATTCTAACCAGAGCCTGAACAAAGGCTTGAACATCTGGCACAGCTGCCAGCTTTTTGTGAAGTAACACAGACAAGGCAGAAATCTGTCCCTTCAGGGAACTTGCAGATAATCCTTTTTCCAATCCTTCTTGAAGGAAGGATAGAATCTTAGGAATCTTAACCTTGTCCCAAGGGAATCCTTTAGATTCACACCAACAGATATATTTTTTCCAAATTTTGTGGTAAATCTTTCTAGTTACAGGCTTTCTGGCCTGAACAAGAGTATCGATAACAGAATCTGAGAACCCTCGCTTCAATAAGATCAAGCGTTCAATCTCCAAGCAGTCAGCTGGAGTGAAACCAGATTCGGATGTTCGAACGGACCCTGAACAAGAAGGTCTCGTCTCAAAGGTAGCTTCCAAGGTGGAGCCGATGACATATTCACCAGATCTGCATACCAAGTCCTGCGTGGCCACGCAGGAGCTATCAAGATCACCGACGCCCTCTCCTGATTGATCCTGGCTACCAGCCTGGGGATGAGAGGAAACGGCGGGAACACATAAGCTAGTTTGAAGGTCCAAGGTGCTACTAGTGCATCCACTAGAGCCGCCTTGGGATCCCTGGATCTGGACCCGTAGCAAGGAACTTTGAAGTTCTGACGAGAGGCCATCAGATCCATGTCTGGAATGCCCCACAGCTGAGTGACTTGGGCAAAGATTTCCGGATGGAGTTCCCACTCCCCCGGATGCAAAGTCTGACGACTCAGAAAATCCGCTTCCCAATTTTCCACTCCTGGGATGTGGATAGCAGACAGGTGGCAGGAGTGAGACTCCGCCCATAGAATGATTTTGGTCACTTCTTCCATCGCTAGGGAACTCCTTGTTCCCCCCTGATGGTTGATGTACGCAACAGTTGTCATGTTGTCTGATTGAAACCGTATGAACTTGGCCCTCGCTAGCTGAGGCCAAGCCTTGAGAGCATTGAATATCGCTCTAAGTTCCAGAATATTTATCGGTAGAAGAGATTCTTCCCGAGACCAAAGACCCTGAGCTTTCAGGGATCCCCAGACCGCGCCCCAGCCCATCAGACTGGCGTCGGTCGTGACAATGACCCACTCTGGTCTGCGGAATGTCATCCCTTGTGACAGGTTGTCCAGGGACAGCCACCAACGGAGTGAGTCTCTGGTCCTCTGATTTACTTGCATCTTCGGAGACAAGTCTGTATAGTCCCCATTCCACTGACTGAGCATGCACAGTTGTAATGGTCTTAGATGAATGCGCGCAAAAGGAACTATGTCCATTGCCGCTACCATCAAACCGATCACTTCCATGCACTGTGCTATGGAAGGAAGAGGAACGGAATGAAGTATCCGACAAGAGTCTAGAAGTTTTGTTTTTCTGGCCTCTGTCAGAAAAATCCTCATTTCTAAGGAGTCTATTATTGTTCCCAAGAAGGGAACCCTTGTTGACGGAGATAGAGAACTCTTTTCCACGTTCACTTTCCATCCGTGAGATCTGAGAAAGGCCAGGACAATGTCCGTGTGAGCCTTTGCTTGAGGAAGGGACGACGCTTGAATCAGAATGTCGTCCAAGTAAGGTACTACAGCAATGCCCCTTGGTCTTAGCACAGCTAGAAGGGACCCTAGTACCTTTGTGAAAATCCTTGGAGCAGTGGCTAATCCGAAAGGAAGCGCCACGAACTGGTAATGCTTGTCCAGGAATGCGAACCTTAGGAACCGATGATGTTCCTTGTGGATAGGAATATGTAGATACGCATCCTTTAAATCCACTGTGGTCATGAATTGACCTTCCTGGATGGAAGGAAGAATAGTTCGAATGGTTTCCATCTTGAACGATGGAACCTTGAGAAACTTGTTTAAGATCTTGAGATCTAAGATTGGTCTGAACGTTCCCTCTTTTTTGGGAACTATGAACAGATTGGAGTAGAACCCCATCCCTTGTTCTCTTAATGGAACAGGATGAATCACTCCCATTTTTAACAGGTCTTCTACACAATGTAAGAATGCCTGTCTTTTTATGTGGTCTGAAGACAACTGAGACCTGTGGAACCTCCCCCTTGGGGGAAGCCCCTTGAATTCCAGAAGATAACCTTGGGAGACTATTTCTAGCGCCCAAGGATCCAGAACATCTCTTGCCCAAGCCTGAGCGAAGAGAGAGAGTCTGCCCCCCACCAGATCCGGTCCCGGATCGGGGGCCAACATTTCATGCTGTCTTGGTAGCAGTGGCAGGTTTCTTGGCCTGCTTTCCCTTGTTCCAGCCTTGCATTGGTCTCCAAGCTGGCTTGGCTTGAGAAGTATTACCCTCTTGCTTAGAGGACGTAGCACTTTGGGCTGGTCCGTTTCTACGAAAGGGACGAAAATTAGGTTTATTTTTTGCCTTGAAAGGCCGATCCTGAGGAAGGGCGTGGCCCTTACCCCCAGTGATATCAGAGATAATCTCTTTCAAGTCAGGGCCAAACAGCGTTTTCCCCTTGAAAGGAATGTTAAGTAGCTTGTTCTTGGAAGACACATCAGCTGACCAAGATTTCAACCAAAGCGCTCTGCGCGCCACAATAGCAAACCCAGAATTCTTAGCCGCTAACCTAGCCAATTGCAAAGTGGCGTCTAGGGTGAAAGAATTAGCCAATTTGAGAGCATTGATTCTGTCCATAATCTCCTCATAAGGAGGAGAATCACTATCGACCGCCTTTAACAGCTCATCGAAC